>NC_079512.1:16516054-16516295 GCF_000801105.2 Raphanus sativus | reverse complement strand
GCTAGCCATGACTTTCTCTATCGTGATCGGATGTACAATCTGCATCACAATGCACACAGAGACTGAAACTAGAGTCCTGTTAACCAGTGTTCCTCGATAAGGCAGATCTATTGATGATACCAATTGGATATATGCTAGATCATGCTTTGCTCCTATTATATATATAATATACATTAGATTTCCAAATGCGTTTTCATGGGGGATAAACAATTGGTGCATCTATTCCTCACTAATTTATTTA
>NC_079512.1:16390476-16515954 GCF_000801105.2 Raphanus sativus | reverse complement strand
TGAATTTCAGTGGCTAACAAAGAGTTGAGATTAATTCTCAAGATTGTTTAAACTGGTTAACCTCGAAGGAGAATACAGATCAACTAGGAGAAAACATGCGCCTCGCTCATGATGAATTTATATGAAAAATATTTAAGAAATATTGTATAGAAAAATAAAATTTATATTCTTGATCGAATTAATATTTTTGGCTTTTTAAAAGATTTTTAAGACCTTTTTATTAATTACATAATTTGTTTACTGATGAGTTAATCTCATTTTTAAAAATATTTTAAATCAAAAAATCACTTATCACATAAGAACCTAACGTTTAGGCCAATATTCTCAGGTCTACTATTTAGTTACGATGAAACTATGTCAGCTCGAGTTTATATCATGATTTAGAATTTAAAAGTTAGTCATGTTTATATAAAATTTACGTTTACATGTCAATCCTATCTATCTTCAATATTTTTCTTTTTTGTCATTTTTTCATTTTGGTTATTGCTTGCTATAAATATTAGTTTTTTAGTTTATTCTCATTAGTTCTTTTATTTTGGCCTGAGATTTAGAAAATATTTAAGATTTAAAATTATTCAAGAGATACATACTTATGTTAAGATCCGCGCTTTGTGCAGAATAAATATTTTATATTTGTTACTTATTTCATGTTGTTCTGCATATTATGAAATAATAAAATACTAATTATATATTAGATAATTAAGAAATTGGTTACTATTATGTAATAAATTGGCGTGTTCATATAAATCAAACGATTTCTCTTGTTCATTCGCGATCATTTTAAGGTAACTAAATCAAAACAATCAATTTTATCTATTGTATATGATATATAATTAAATTTAAATGATATTAATATAGATATATAGTATACTTTTAATATGGATATTTATTAAACAAGGTTTATACTCATATGATTTTATGATTATTTACATATTTGTGTAACAAATTTTTACACGAGCGAATTTTTATGATGTGGAATGTTTAGTGATTTCAATAATTTATAATCATTTAAAAAAACAATGAAATTTCAAAATTAGAATATTAACTGTTCAATATATGTTCAATGCAAATATCAAAATATAAGTATGTATTTTCATATGATGTATAGTTTAATTTAAACGATATGAAAAACACCTATTTAAATAAAACTGATTCATATTATTTTATAATCATTCTATCTTATCTTAGAAAAAAATTAAACCTTAATCACAAAAGTTTATGTGAGACTTTTAATATTTTTAGTAATTTATACTCGTTTTGAAAAATTCAAAATAGAACATATAAAAAAAATCTAAATTTTTATTATATAATTAATGTAATTGTGTAAGTTATTTTAACAATAAAAGTTAAACAAAAATGATAGAAAGTATACAGATTTTCATCAAATCTTTATTATTTAAAATCATTAATTGGCATATATATTTTAATCACATTAATTAATTTGTAGGTTTTATTTAAAAAAATAATATATAAAAAATTAATTTGATAAATGAATGGTCTATAATGGACATCTCCTATAGTTAATCGTTAACGTCTATAGAGAGAATTAAAATCAAATTTGGACCAACCATTTTTTTAATTGAATCTAATACTGTCACATATGACTAATTGAGTACTTAATTGATTGATATCTAAACAGAGACTTTTTATAAATATTACAAACTTGAGATTGCATTTTTTAAAATATTCTTCAATTAATATATATGGGATTTAGCGTTATTTATGTATGTTTAATATGTCAAATAATACAAGAGTAAAACCCCAAATATTTTAGTTTTGCGACTTTAGTTATAAATTAGTCATCTCCGAGTACAGCTTGAGACAACAACAGGCGATCTAAAATAAAATATTCTCAAGTAACACCTTGAGAGAGCTTTATTTATTAATACATATACTTTTTGATAGCCACATATTGAGTCACTATTCTCACATAGAGCTAACAAAATCAACGATATCAACAACATCATGAAGTAGAGAGTTGGAATTCACCACCCTACAGTTCAACCTAATCTGTCCTTGAGTTCCCGTAAGAGGTGTAATGTTTCCCATCCTATTCATCGCCTCCACAAACGCATCGAAGAATGTTTGTGTGCCATCAGCATATGCTCTAACCAAGGGGATTGTGTCAGTAGCATTAGGGCTAGAGAACAACTCCTGGTCGCTCTGAATAAGACCTTTCTGTTCTTTGAGATTCACATAGTACTTATTGTCGAAAACAGTAGGCGTACGTAGATCAAAATCCACCAAGGCACTTAGGTTACCAGTACGGGGACATAGTCCACGAAGAGTTTGGAGGTAAGTAGTGTTGAGGGTAGGATCGGGTAAACCGGTGTTGCTGAAGTTGTATAATCTGTCCATAATGAACCGGCATTGATTTTTACCAAATGTGTGACCCCCTAACCAAAGAAAGATCATAACATCAATAATAAACTCGATAATTACAACTATGTCAAATGGTGTTTAGTTAGTTTTTGTCAATTACCGGAGAGAGCAACGAGATCAGAAGGACGGTCGAGGCCAACTTTTCTAAAGCTGGCTTTAAGTTGTGGAAGTGTGAAGAATGGAGCTGGCAGATTTGCATTAGATAGATTCAGAAACGCTTGTAAGCTGTCTCTTCTCCCCAAAGGAACCCTCCATGAAGGACCTCCTGCCTATATATATATATATATATATATATATATAATATGATATAATAACCATTTTATTCAGAATACTAATTGTTTTTAGAAATTTTTCCGAGATGTTATAGATATTATTCTGAAGTTTTCAAAGTGTAGACACAAAAAGACAAACATGTAATTAAATTCATTGATATATATTCCAAGAAAATATTTAATTTCCAGAATTTCTTGAAAATATGATAACCATTATTTACCTAAAAAGTAGTCTTATCTAACCAAGTAATGGGATTTAATTTTGTCAGTGATCTATTATATTAAGACTCTTATATTAAACATGCCATGTTTTCTTCACGGGACCACGCGTTTTAAGTATTTCCGATTTGTTTTTTCATATTTGTCAAATACATACAGTAGTTGAGATATTCATACTAAATATAGATTATACTAAATTTCTTTTACAAATACTGTGTTTCAATCTTAATACAGCACGTCATAACGCTTTTGAATATATATCTCTGTTAGTTCTGAACCATTTTTTTTTCATTTCAGAATCAAGTTTTTTTTGTTGATATGTTAAGTGTAACTTGATATATATATAAACAGTATATGTAATAAATCTAAGAAAACAGATTAATGGAAAACATACCAAAGTGACCGATTGTTGAGCTGCGATGGTGAGCATATCTGCGCATGAAACGGTTCTCGGGCATGCCCTCTCCACTGCGGCTTTCATTCTATCAATCACAGGAAACCCCCGAGCCGAGTTTGCGTTTCCAGCTGCATCTTTCTCTGTTCGGAATGATGTCGTGTTGTCTAACAAGATAGATGCGTCACAACCCTTTTATCATTGCAAATATAATTCGACAGATCATTAGTTATTACATCCGTGGGTTAAATCTTTCTCAAGTGGTAACAGTGTAACATAATCAGAGAATACAAAGCGAAAATAAAAATGATTCTCTCAAAGATGTTTTCCTCAATGAAAAGTAAAATGTTTTTCAACAAAATACTAATATGTTTTGATAAAATAATAAAATTCCTTGGTTTCGTATATCCCATCCCTACTTAATAAATACTGATTGATGGGTCTTAAATTCATACCGTTATTGGTTCCTTTCAACTTTATGTAACACGGATAATTCATATTCGGTGAACCGATATCTGACTTAGTCACTTAAGCATATGTTTTGCCATCATCATTGAAATAAATAACTAACCAGTAGCTGATCATCATAGAAAAATTGTATAAATTTTCTTTTGCCTACTGCACAATTTGATTATTAAGGAAATAAACTAGGTTGGTTATCCAAGCCAGAAGAGAAATGTTCATATTAATATTAACTGGGTGTCTTTTATTCAGAATAGCGTTTCACGCTAACTGATACCACATAAAATACAATTTTTATGAAATCAATATTTTTTAAAGTTTAAAAATCCTAAATATCACTTATTTTAAGAATAAATAGTGCTGAAATGATACTTAATTTGAAACATCTATGTAATATTTACAATGCAACACAAATAATTAGAAAGGAAATGAAAATATGAATATATTACATTGACAAAGCAGTCGTGGAAGTGAAGACGAAGGATGCTCGCGGCGATACGAGGGTCCGATCTTAGCTCGTTGACAATGGTTTCTCGTACGATGTTAGTGACGTTTGGACATGAACTGTCGTAGAAGGTAGGGGTAAGTTGAGCATCGGACAAAGACGCACGAAGCATAAGACATGCCAATGTGACTAAGATTGTCCAAGTGGACGTAGAATAAGGAGAGATCAAATGCATTTTCACGGAAAATAAAATTATATGATTGGGTTTACGAGAGAAAGATGAGGAAAGTCCGTGATCTTAAGGAATCCTTTTATAGGCAAGTTGGGTCTAACTTGGAGGCCCTTTTTTCATCAATTGAATGGCTTTTTTCTTAACAACAAAACGATGACTTTGGATGTAAAAAAAAACAAATGAAGACTTTTCTTCTCGAGTTGTATACATCATCCACTGTGGTTATCTTTACATTTTTTTTTTATAAATGTTATGTAACTTCTCAAGTTCAATAACAGAATAAATTTGAGTTCTTCTCATATACCAATATTAACTTGGTTGTCAACAACATACCAATATTATCCTACAAATAAAAATTTGTCGTCTATTTTTTTTGTCAATGAGTATAACTTAATTAAAACAGTCCAAAAATCCATATTAGAGTTTGTAATATTTTTTATCAATATCATTACATATAAAAATACTTATAAATTATCTGATAATTTTTGGAGAATTTATAATTGAGCCCACTGGTGAGTAAACAAAATTGATTTACTGGTGGTGGGATGGAGGTTTTAGGAGACTGTTGTCTATATTGGAATGGAGATTGTTGTCTATTTTGGAATGCAAAATGTGATTGTGCCTCCTCTTTTTTCTCTCAACCCAGATGGAATGAACATTTACTTGGAACACTAGACGCAGGAGAATAAAAGTGAGCCAGTCATAAGTACTGTTGACGAGCTTCTCCATAGTATAACTCCAGTCTGGAGCAGGATTCTCACCGAAGTTCCTTGCACTTTCAAGCCACACTGAAAACAAATAGTATATTCAGTAAGTAATTTTATATAACTTCCTAATATTGCATTTCACTTTTTATCCTTTTTTTTTTTGAATAATCAGGAGGTGATCCTGCGGCCGTGCCAACCGACTAATCCTCATGAGCCCGGAACCAGCCTGCGTCTGTACCCTCAAAGGGCCTAAGTCATTCCGTGGCCAGCGCGTATCGAACCCGGGTCTGTATTGGAGCCTTTGACTTCCTCAAGACCACTAGGCCAACTTGCGCTGGTTTTCACTTTTTATCCTTGGGAAACCTATTTTTAGTTTCTGCCATTTTTAATTATCTAATAACTAATGCATCAAATTTTGAATATTCAAATATAAAATACAATGTTTTTTTTTTTGAGAATAAATACAAGGACTTTAGTTAGAAAGTAAAACTAAATATTCCTATACATACACGTTTGAGGAAAAGCAATATAAAATATCTAGTGCCAGGAAAAAGGAGAAAAAAGGAAGCAAACTAGGAAAATGACAACAACAAACGATAGAGGTACTGAACGTGAAGGGCTTGATGATACATGTGACTCACCGGAGGCAATAGGTATGTTTAAGTTTAAGCAACTAGGGGTGCATACTCGATTATCATGAATCCCTACGAAAATATTATGTGAAGGGATTTGAGTTTCACTAAGCTTTTAGATGATTTCAGAGAACTTGGGTGAATAAAAACTTTACCACGATTTGTTATTTAAATTGTTCAGAAAATATTTGAAATGATAAAATTTAATTTTTTTCCCTTAGCTAATTAATTCATTCTAAGACACCATAAGTATCTAAAAAATACAAATTATTATATATGAACAATAAATATTACGGCTACCCGTTGAATTATAGAATCTAGTTGAGTCTGTTTCAGTTACCAGCAAAAGAAAAAAAATAAGAACAATAATTATTATTATATGGGCGTTGACAAAAAACAATAAATATTATTTTTATTAAATACAATGAATTTTAAATATTATATAAAAATTAAATATAATTAAATTAAAAAATTATTATAAAATATTTTTTTTGTGCATAATGTATTTCCAATAGTTTCTCCAATATTTTTAACATATTGAAATTTTTTGTAATTTGCTAAAGAAAAAATTAGAAATGTACTTTTTAAAAATAATTTCTGTGGATAAAAATATATTAAATGACCTGAAATATGAAAGCCAGATAAACACAAGATAAAATACATGAATGTCTTGTAATATAATAATAATAATAATAATAATAATAATTATAATAATAATAATAATAATAATAATAATAATAATACAAAAAATTACATTCAATATCATTGCAAATACAGTATAACCTCTATAAATTAATAATGTTGGGACCTTAAATTTATATTAATTTATAGAGATATTAATTTAAAAAAAAATCTATTTTAGATTTTTTGAATATTTTTATTTATAAAATAAGAAATATTTGATTTTACAGTATATACGTTATTTTAATTTTAGAAATTTGACTTTCATATTATTTTATTATCTTATTTAGTGTATATTTTATGTTTTATAGAGCTGTTATTTGGTTTTCGATATAGTATTACTAAATATTATCAAAATATACTGAAATTTTAAGAAAACTAGAGATATTTTCATTGTAAATATAAAACCAACATTATAATGTTTAGTTTGTACTTATATAATATATATATATATATTTATTAATATATGATTTTAATAGGACAATATATTTACATGGAAGTTTTAAAAATATTATTATCTTACTCTTTTGTCGATTTGTGTTTTATTTTACACCGACCCAAGTTGAGACTAACGAAATTTATTTATAGATATTATTAGTTTATCGAGTATTAGTTTATAGAAGTTCTACTATATAAGCAATTAATAAAATGCATGGATTCATTTAACTGATATCTATAAAATGATTATAAGATGGAATTTTTTTAACATAACTGTTAATTATTATCAATAGTAAAAATAAAATCAACCATATATGTTTTTCTTTTTATCTAAACCTTATATAGATTAATAGTAGTTATATATTTTATAGCATACAAAATAATGTGTATAAATAATTTTTACAGAAAATTATGATAGATTTATGAATATTTCAAGTAAATATATATATTATATATATATATATATGTTTATGAAAATATTATAGAATGATTTGGTTAGTAAATAAAAGAAATGAAGTTGGATTTAGTATTTATAGGAAAAGAAAAAAAGAAAATCATCCATTGAACCTTTATTTTTAGCCATCTTTTTTTGTTATTCATATTAACGATGAATGGACAAAAAAATACAAATGGACTCCAGTCTTTTTTTTTTTTTGTAAAACTCAAATGGACTCCAGTCTATTCTCTAATATTTCTTCTGTTTTTTACAGCATCACATCCATAGTCTAAATTGTTTAACAATGAAACAATAAAATATAAGATAATATACAGTAAGATATGTCTAGTTATATTTTAAGTATAGCAATTATAAATTTGGTCAAAACATATTTTATTATATTGATTAGTTATATGTATTTCTATAATTTATAGTAATAGCTATTAAAACCACAAATATTGTTTTATCATCTAAAACATTACTAATTTGATATTATTTGAATTACATAACTAATATCAACTAAATTACACGGTTAGAATATAATTAACAAATTTAATAGTGGAACTTAATTTATAGATAATATCCTTTTATGATCTATACAAAATAAGTGTAACAGTATTATAAAATATATCTTACTAATTTTCAACTATTATGTATTCAATTTGTTCTTGAACATGGAACCACTTATAAATTTACATATGTCAAATGGGAATGTTTATCAAGAGTTCTCAAAGTCTCGAAAACGCTTGATTTAGAGAAATTATATATGATTAACTTTTATCCCCTATATATTATTTTAGGAGCACTCAAAGAAACTAACCTTTACTTCATGTGTGATTTACATGAGTGCCATTTTCTAGGTGGCAGCCTCACAATCACTTTCACACACTTTTAAAAAAACCCCTTTGTTAACTAGAATTATTACAACATATGCCATTGGTCATTACAATATTAATGTGACCAATGTTGATGAATTATCACACGATTCATGTTTGCTTATTTTTTAGTTTCTATGTTCAATCCCACCACGTATAGAAAGTGTATCATTCATGTTTACTCATCAATTTAATAACTGAGATTTGGTAGCTGTCTATTATATTGTACATATGAAAAATATTTTTCGGATCTATATTGTTCACATACAATTTCTGTCTATGTGACAAATACATTTTCTAACGTTACATTATATTTATATGTGTTTTCGGATGATCATAACCATGAAAACACAGATTTTATATGTTTATAACTTCAGACATTACGTAATATTTACATATTTTTATATTACATATCTATAATTATAATATACAACTAAATATATTAATACACGGACGCTCACTTCAGTTTATATAAAAATATATTTTTTAAAAAAAAACAGTCCCGGTTGGATTTTCCGATGTATAATATTGAAAAGATGATCCAGGTTTTATCTTTGTCAATACACCTGATGTTAATTTATTTGATAAGAATCAAGTTCATATTATAATGTGCAATGTTGACTATTTGATTTGTAATACATAGTTTTTGCTATGCATACATCAGATTATATGATGTTATATATATCGTGAGATATTGAATTTTGATGAAAAACATATAATAAACTATTTTGATTCAATTATTACACATGTAGACTAAGTTTAATTTATGTGTCAAACCCGATAAATAGGGCACTGATTTGCTAGATGTATTTACTGAAACTGATACATGAATATTACGTCTCGCAAACCGTGAATTATATTAATTGATATGCTTTATGTGTTTTCCTAAAACAACCAGGATTAAGAGAGCGATTTAATTGCTGAACAACCCACATGATTTATATGATAATCATCCATTAATTATGTATCAAAGCGTATTTTATGGTATTAGGGCATTGATTGTAGACGTTGAATCATAAATACAAATTGAAATGTAATTAAAAGTGAGATTTCTTTTATTTAATGTTTAACAATACAAAAACCTATTTTTATTTCAAGTTTCATATTGTTTGTCTTTCTTTTGTTTCATATGGTTTGTCTTTTTTTTTTTTACAAACAAACAAACCATTATAATATAGACGCACATTCTAGGTAGCTTAATTTTTTGTTTAATTAAATAAAAGAAAACCATATCACAAGTAATACAATAACATATAGTATCTGGTATATGGTTTGAAAGCACATATTTAGGTGACGACGATTCATTTAATGTAAAACCTTGAATTAAAAGTTATAGTACATTGACTGATTTTATAGATCTTTGAAAAGAAAGATTATATTAAATGTAATGGAATCCCTTAATTTAAGCTCCAAAACTTTTAATTAAGAAATCAACATAAATAATTGACAAATAATTATTTTTTATATATCATTCAATCTATGCAAGTCTTTGGTCAATATCATATTTAATATTGTTTCCTAAATTTTCTGATCTTTTCATAAAATATTTTTCAAAATTTTAAATTGGAATCGAATAGTTAGGGATCTTTATAAGCACTGATTTTTGGCGATGCAATATTCCTTCAACCAAATTTTCCGCACTAAAACCCTATGTATTATGACTATATATATAATACTAAACTTATTGCTATGTTATTACAACCAACGAATTTCAAAACTGTGATAACTAGCAAAGAAAATGAGTTCTCTAAATTTTATCTCCGACTTGAAACCGTGCAAGTCTATATTGAAGGAGATAAAAGTGGAAGTCAAAAGATTTTGGAAGCAGTACTCCCGCTTTTGGTGGAGCGAGACGATTGAAATTGTCTGTATATATGCAAATTGTATAAAGCTAAACCCTTAGAGCATAAGTTATATGAAGCTTTTGTTACTTTTTTCAGGGAGATAAATCCATATATCTGTCAAAGAATTTGGTTTCGCAGTTTGATTATTTTCTGAAACAAGGACGCTCCATGCTTTTGGATGGTAATGAGCAATAAAATCAAGCATAAATACTCTGAAACAAGGATGCTCCAAGATTTTGCTTTTTTAATGATTCAACAGGTTGTTATAGTTGAATGTTTATATCTTACATTTATTTTACAAGGAATGTTTATAAAATATGTCACATACTTTTGACCAAAAATATTATAACATAGTCTCAAATTCTGGATAATATTAAATACATTTACGTCTTTTATGAGCGAGATTTCTTCACTTGAGAAACATGGTATACGTACAATTCGTACCAATGGATATGGATGATGTACAGTTTAATTAAGTATAGTTATTCACACATTAACAAGTGGCGTAAATTCATGCAGGGATCAGAGTTGGTGGATGAGAAAAAGTGACCGAGGGAGAGAGTATGGCTATGTACCTATTGTAGAGATCATTTGATATTTATAGTGGTAATATAAATAAGCTAAATTGTGTTTAATAAAATGATAACATTAAATAGGATGCTTATATGTCAAGCTGAGAGTGCTCCTCGGTTATATTTTTTAATTGGACATACATTACTAGAAATATTAAAAAGTTATATTAAATAGACCACTAAATATTTTACTATATATATCATCAAATTTGAATATGGTAATAAAATAAAAATTAAACTACATGTGTATTAAAAATATTTGATTTTTGGTCATGTAATGTATTAAAAATGAAAAATGTGATTACTTTTATGGAAAGAAAGATTGTAAAAGGAAGATGAAACAGGAGGAATTTCTGAAAATTTTGCATATTTGTATATATAATGTTACATAATAGTTTGAAAAAAATGGTTACATAACCTATTCCTCTTTTTTCGCCAACATAGAATGATTCTGATCCTTTCTATTGAAGCTCTGAAAGATAAGATTATGTTTTTAGTTCAGGCAATATTTGTTTTGGGTTTAACATAGATTTTAAGAATTTATAAATTAGGCTGAATAAAATTAAATATCAAATTATATTAGATTCTATAAACGTAAAATCAGTTATGATGAAGTAATCAAAAACCAAACTCAATTTTTAAACAACCACCACCATCAAATCACTAAAATAAAAAACAACAAAAACCATTAATTCAATATTTCGTTTAATGTTTTATTAAATTTGAAACATATACTTATTCGTAAAGAAAAAAATAAACTTACAAAAATATAATTGTTTTTAAATTACAAAATACATCATTATTTTAAGTATTTCACTCCGCACAAGGTGCGGGTTATCACCTAGTTCTTATTATTGTTTGAGACTATGAAATATTTCCATTAGAGATGTTTTTAAGATCCATGGCTACATAACTCCGTAGCTTTTATTGATACAAAGAAACTCAAACAACGAGTAGAATATGAATGGTGTCGTTTTCCGCTGCCAGGGCTTCGGCGAAAGTTGAAAATAAAAACTTATTGTAAAGTTTTAAACGAGATTACGTACACGTATAGCGTTACATATCTAAAACGAAGCTGTCTCGCATATCTGAAATATCTGTAAGTCTGTAACAACCCACATTAAATTGTCTCCATTTGGCTCCAATGCTGCATGAACATTTGGTTATACAATTAGACACAAAAGTCTCTGATTTTATGAAAAATATTGGAAACAAAAGATAAGAACAAGGCCACGTGTGCTGTCGAGTAACAAGACAAAGCACAGAGACCCTCAATTATAGAGATCACGTCAACAACCTCCAAGGGCGACCCACGGCTCCAAGAAAGCGGACTTTAAGCATCTGTATTAACAGTTTTACCGTTGACAAAAAAAAGTTTTAACAGTTTTACCAAAATCTTTTTTTTTTTGCTAGAGTTAAACCCGGGCCACTAATGGAACCAAGCCTAACCCCCAGATGGGAAGTGCAACCCACGAATAGATCCTCTCCCAGATATTCAAATGAATCCTAAGCAATGGACTCATATCCGTGTGGCCACTTAAATTTTACTAAAATCTTTCAATATATAATGTACTTAATATAATATTTATTGATGACTATCTTAAATTTTAAAAGGAATTTGAAAATTACTTATTTGACATGAATTCCTTGAACTTTAAACACTCACAAAATATTATTAATTTTTGTATTTACGCTTCATAATTTAGATATTAACATAGTTTTGTGTTAAAATATGTGAAAATTTATCGAGTGACCTTTTTCTAGTTAGTGATCTATGTAGAGAAATAGACAGAGAAAGAATGTGATCTATCTCAAAATTTATAGCATTTTAAAAATATTTTTTCAAACTGAGAAATGAGTTCTCTTCATTTTCCAAATTCCTTTAAAAAAATGAAACAATGACAATAATGAAAGTTCACTTTATTATTAAATACTTTAAAGTATTAATAATAATTACATTTTAGCATTTCTATTTTATTTTATTTTTAAAAAAATAAAGATATGCTCATTTCATAATCACTAATCACTTTAAAATATCAGAAAAAGAAAAATCAGAATTCACTCATCTTTATCATTACATCATTTCTTTTTACAATCTTTTTTTGAAAAAGTTTAAAGAAAATTTCTTTTTACAATCACCAATGTAAACTATAAAACATAAGTTCTTTTTATCATTGAAGTCCTAAAATATGATTTTTAAAAACTGTCCTAGTAATTTTGAGAAGATGACTTTATCAAACAAAATTAGAAAAGTTTTTACTTGTGGATTATATTTCTCATTAGAAAATTGTTGAAAATTAGTTAATAAAATTGTATAACTGTATGAATTAGAGTATAAACTAAAAGGAAACTTAAATCTCGTTTCAACTGTCTGAAATCCCCTTTTCAAAGAAAAAAAAAACTGTCTGAAATGCGACTTAGGTGGCTTACGCAATATTGGTGCTACCACAAAAGTATTCAATATTGGCGTCAGAACACGAATTTGAAATTATAATGTCAAAATGTGATATTGAGTAATCTCAGCTCTGAATCTAAAATTATGGCACAAACTCCGTAATTTTATCGTGACCTGTATTTTGTACTCCCAACAGCAAAATTAGCCTACGCGAGTTTCCCGGTAAAACATTGACCCGTCAATTTTTCTGTTAAAATGCAATTATGCAATTTTGATTTCAAATATATATGAATATAAATATCGGTGCTAAATAAAATTCTATAGTTTTGGTGATGGTATACACTATATAACATTGCTTTGGGGATAACTTCGAGGGTTGTTTTATACGTAGAAAATTTTGTGTTTATGATTGGTAAGCGGAAGTTTGATAGATGTGCACTTATGGAGAGATGAGGAGATGCCCTATTCCAGAAGGTTTTGAGCTCACCTTCCTATATCGATTTAGTATACGTTTATTATGCACATGGAACAAACTAGCCTAGAACAAACGGCACTAGAGTTTTTAAAGAGAAAAGAAGAGTTCATCCTCCCCCACCCCCCAAAACACTGAAAGGCCAAGTCAAACATTGATTGATTAGGATTAACAATTCGAGATGTGTATGAGGGCTTCGGTGAGAAAATTCATCTCAAGATTGATGTTTGACTAAGTATAGGAAACAAAGAGAATAGAGTTGGAACTCTCCTCTTAATCTCCTTTTTAGGTAGCTTTGGGAATATTTGAACATGTTACTGCATTCTCACTTGGCTGGTCTTCCCTTCTCTTAATATGTCTCTTTTTATAGGTGGAGTGGCGTGGTGGAGTGAACTTCTCCCCTCACCTCTTCTTCTTTCATTTTTGGATTTTGGGACCTACTACTCAATGGTTAGAGGGCTCTTAGTTGTGGTTTTACTGCAATGTGCGGAAATAACGATGGCTTATTCACCTATGTGGGGTTGATAAACTTACATGACCTTTTTGCTATGTATCTGACGTCACATAATAGACGTGGTAAATTTGGTTGCAACATCTTGTGCTAGCAATTGAATATTGCATCCTGAGAAAGAAACGAACAACCATACAGATATATCAACATAATGACTGGGCAACCATAAAGCTGTGGAAACTAAACTGTACATCCAGATTTTTTTTTTTTTTTTTTGAGTGATGCACAAGTTTCAATCCTCTAAAAATCCAACTTTTATTATCTTTATTATCTGATTAAATTACCAAGGAATAATATTTAAGCAAAAGAGAGAGATTTTGGAAAGAAAAAATCAATTCTGGAAATGTTATATTCATATCCAAATTAGTTTTTAAAGTATTTTGTTTGAATTCAAATAACGATATGACTTTAAATATGATTACCGTTTTATAAAAGACGTGTTTAAAATAAATATATAGTGGTCAAATATAAAAAGGAGAATCCTACTTTGACCTCATTTTTTGTAACACTATTCATATTTACTTCATTATAGACATATTTTCATAAATACCTAAATTAGAGTTTGAGATTTCATTAAATAGGCAAAAGAATTTTCCACTCTTATTTTGTAGATATATAAATATAAATAATTATTTAAATAAATAATGTAAAAGTAAAATACTATTTTTTATAGTTTTTAATTATGAAAATAGTATTAAAACTGTGATAGCTTAAGCGATTTCTCAAATGTTCTTTTAAACATAAGGTATCTAAGAGCATTTCCAAAAGAAACTTTATAACTTCAAATATATAGTTTTTTACTCTACAAAAAGATATTTCAAAACTTCAAATTTAGAGTGTTGTGGAGTGAATCTTCATATTTGAAGTTTCACTCCACAAAACTTCAAATTTAAAGTTTCATCTTTTTATTTGCAATTTGGTCCTTATAATTAATTACATATCATATTTATGATTCTTAATTATTTTTTGGCTATCATTTTAATCCTTAAAGTTTTTATATCTCATAATTGTTTCAGATTTGTTTTTATAAATTCAAGTTTAAGTCATAAAATTAAATTTAAAATTTAAAATAAAATATATAATATTTTAAAATTGTAATTAGACAACAAGAATATTACAAAAGAAACTTAAAAACAATTTTTAAAAGGTACGTGAAGAAATAATTATTATACATAATCAAATATCAAACTACAAAAAAATACCACATTGTATAATAATTATGTCTTCATGTACCCTTTTAAAAAATATTAAGTTTCTTTTGTAATATTCTTGTTGTCTAATATTAGTTTTAAAATAAAATTATAAATAAAAATGCATAATTAAATATTAAACTACAAACAAAATATCACATTATTTCATAAAATTATTGTCAAGATTATATATTTCTATTTAAAATTTTATCTTTTAGTGCAAGATTTTATTAATTAATATTTCTGTAATATTTTTATATATTTGTTAGTTATTTATAAAAATTCTATGGATTTATATTAATTATGATAAATACAAAGACCATAGAATAAAATACAAATTGTTTAGAAGTTAGGTTTGAAGTTTTGCTTTTGGAGAGGAACACTTTGAAACTTCAAATATAGAGTTTTGCAAAATTTCAAATAAATGAACTAATTCAAAGATGTGAACCAGATATAGAAAAAATGTAACAAATGGCACTGAAAAGGCCAGTTAATAATTTCCACATTACATAAAACGAGAACTATGAATTAAATTAAATAAAAAAACTGTTGAAGTCTAAAACCTGGTAATCAAAATATCAATCAAACTGTGTGAAACCAATTTAAATATAACTATTTAGGATGTTGAGATTATTAGGGACAAAGGTCCCACATCGGGTATTGGAAGAGATTCTTAGTAATATATAAGATAGATGAGACACTCCACTAATCACCAATTGGTTTTAAGTGCGAAGCCCATCTAGCTTAACATGGTATCAGAGCCCGATCCAAATAATCCAACCCGATCCATCATCGATCCAGCCCAAAGTTGGCGCATTGATCTTTGCCCGAACATTCCGAGATTGATGCTCAGAGCCATCATCTCGAAGGGGCGTATTAGGGACAAAGGTCCCACATCGGGTATTGGAAGAGATCCTTAGTAATATATAAGATAGATGAACCACTTCACTAATCACCAATTGATTTTAAGTGTGAATCCCATCTAGCTTAACAGAGATTACACGATAAGGAATAACCGATGAAAGTTGTATTTTTGAGGTCCAAACCTTATAACAAACATTTGATAATCCTACCATCAGAATCCTCATCTATAAAAAAAAGGAACAAAATCTTGATACCAAGAAAAAAAAAGAGAGTTTGATGAGAGTTTATTGGGTGATAGAAGTTTAATAGATATGGTAATAAGGAAAGAAGCAACTCTAGCGGAAGCGGCTTGGAGTTTTAGACGTAGAAAAAGGCACCGTACTGAGATTTTGAATGTGGTGGAGGAAAATTTGGACTCAGTAAGAGTGAAGCTGTGCAGTGAGAGTGATGATGTGAGCTTGTGGAGAGGAAAGTCGCGATATAAATCAAGTTTCTCTACCAAGGAGACTTGGTTTAATTTGAGAACTAATAGTATGCAGTTGAAATGGTCGCGTGGTGTTTGGTTCTCGATGGCAACCCCAAGATTCACCTTTATTGTATTGCTAGCTATGCAAAATAGGCTTTCAACGATGGACAGGGTCGTGCGATAGAGTCAGGGAGTTGATGTCAATTGTGTGTTCTGTAAAAATGATGCTGAGTCCCGTGATCATTTATTTTTCAAATGCGCATACTCTGCTCAGCTGTGGAGCTCTCTAGTTAGAGGTATTCTTGGAAGCACCTATTCGGAGGATTGGGAATCGATTGTTAAGAAAGTCTCGGAAGGTAACCTTAATAGGAAGTCATTGTTCTGTTTGAGATATACTTTCCATGCGGCTACTTATGCTATATGGAGGGAGAAAACAGAGTAAAGCATGGGGAGAAGGCGATGCATATTAATACGCTCATTAAGCTTACTAATAAGGGGATCAGAAACAAGCTGAGCCTGGTTAAATTGAAGGGAAAGAAAGACATGGAGGATGTTCTTCGGTATTGGTTCCAAACTAGAGTGTAGTTGGGAATCTTTTTTGAGTTCTTTTAGTTGATGTTTTGAGTATTAAACTGGTCTACACACAGATGTAACATGACTTTTTTGGATAAATTTAAAATTCATTCAAAAAAAGAGTTTATTGTTTCCTTCCTCTTCCTTTCTTCAGAGGCTGTGTTTCCATCTGTTCTTTTCCGTTGACTTCAGAAAGATCAACTGCATAAATATATAAATATATCAGCAATAACCTCAACGTTGAGTGACGAGTAGAACATCATAGCACATTACACAAAAAAATGAAGATGAAAGAAAAGAAATGATGTTTACAGTCAGGTCCTCGGGACATGAGGGTGAAGAAAATGTTATTGAGTTTCTCCATCTTCTTTGCTTCTTGCACTTGGTCTGTCTTGAACTTGAGACACTAAGGTCAAAGGAAGAAAAAAAAGAATCTATCATATATAAAAATAGAAGAAGTTAATGTAATTCACTTTGTAGAACTCAAGGAAGCTCAAGGAGGACTAAAGTAGTAGCATGACCAACTTTGACTAAGAAAAACAAACATGATTCAACAAAATCCACCAAGATAAACTGCTTCTTGTATAACCCATCGCCAGGGGCAAAAACATAAGAAAAACTAGAAGAGATGCAAGAACCTTAAACCGTTCTTTAATCTAATTAGCAAACCGGAACTAATCAGATTCAACTGGATCGGTTCGTTAGTGTTAGAACTTTTATAGCAAAACCTTAAACCGTTCTTTCTCACTGATCTTACTTACCAGAACAACCAATCATGCTCTCTCGTGTATTCTTTAGACCAGCAGTAGCCAAGACAACTAAACACATTCTAGAAGAGGGCAACAACTACATGAACAGGTTCGAGACTCATACAAAGTTATAATAATACCATCATCATCTTCATTATCATAGGGCTATGCAATCTTTAAACCAAGCAAGTTCATACCATTAGACATTAGTACACCCAACTAGAACCGCAGTTGTGAAAGAAGATGATGTAAGAAATGAACAAGGAAGCAGGATTGAAATTGAAAACCAAAGAAGAGTGGACGGGAAAAAGTCAGCTTTGGTAATCAAGAAAAAGTATAATTCGTACTTGAAGTTGTAATTGCTACTGATACTGATCTTAAGAACTTGAAAACATGGGAAGAGAGAGGATTACAACAGAGTACTTTCGTCCTCTCAAGTCATTTTCAAATGATCGTTGTTTTGTTTTGATTCTAAAATCATATCTCATCTATATTCTATTCTTATCAGTAAAGCTACACTGGATTGGGAGGAGAGCAATTTGGTCTCTAAGGTGCAATTATTGTGTGTTGCCTTAAGTGTTTGTACTTCTGTTCCACGTTGAACAACCTCCAGCTTTCTCCAAAGTCTTTAGACAAGACCAGCTTCAGAGCTTCCACACCTTCTACTAAAGCTCCATCAATCTTTCCCACACACAGACAGAGATGCACAGAGTCATTTCCTAGTGTGTTTGATTTTAAACCACAACGTTTTTAAATGGCTAAAAAAAAAAGACTTTTACCCGTTCACGAGCTAGCATGCTGAACTTCTGCAACAAGAACGCCTTTGGATCCATTTGTCCCGGAGGCTTCCCAATCCCTTAGGCATTAGTAGATCGATTTAGAAACTAAGATCTTCATGATGGAGAGAAGATTCTAAGTTACAAAAAACAGAGGGTCCAAAACTAACCGATTCGTAGCCTTGCAAATTCCTTGTTGCCTCGGAAATGGTGCATTACTGACTTTAACCTGAGAAGAAGACAAGGAATGATAACCCAAGCAAGTATATACTACGGTCTAAGTTTATAGAGTTATTGATAAACTCTATGTTACTACACAGGACCAGAGAGAAAAAAGGGACACACATACCCGTTGTGACATCCATGACCTCCTTTTTCTTGAAGGCGAAGAACACCACATGGCAATTGTGTGTCATCATGTACCTACACCACAAAGTCCCAGAGTTACAATGAAACTAAGTGTCTTCTGCTTAACATGACCTTGAGAGCCAGAAAGAGAAATAGGATTTTTTACCACAAGCACACGATTGAGAGGTAACTTGTAATAAGCCGCGAGAGGTCCACTCTGATCAGTTTCAGGAGAGGGTGCAGTGCAGTTAGTAACAAAATCAAATAGATTCTTATGACCATACATCTCTTTCAACACTATAATATTTACTACCATAACTAAAACACATGAAAGCTTCTCATCAGACCTTTAACATGTCATCGCAAAGCTAACCTTGGTTTAAATATAAATGGATAAACCACACATAGATGATGTTCAAGAATATGTTTGGTACAAGAGAGACCAGTTTAAAAGAATCACGAATCATTCAGGCTCATCTACTTTACTACAGTCAACCTGGATCTCACAAATTTGATCTGCCTAGTTTTAAAGCATGAAACTAGGAATAATAGGAGAAGCAATAATAACTGATTCACCGCTCAAGTTCATGTAGGTTTGAGGCTTTGCCAGGATAACAGGGACATCGCCAACGAGACCTAACACAAAAAATTAGACAGACGCCCATCCTTAATAATTGCAAACATCAAAACTAACACAGTTATTGTTTCATACTAGATGTTACAGATACCTTGTCCCATTATAGCCTTGAAATTAAGCAGGTTCATCTGAATCCCAACTGACTCAGCAAAGACATCAATCATCTCGAACCCAATCTGCAACGTGACCAGAATACTTGAGAATCATATCAACACAACTAGATCCAAGTTGTTTAAATCACTACAAAATAAAATTGTTTTTAGGGTATAATACATTGTGTCTAGTGCCATTGTATTTGTCGCCAGGATTTCCCAGTCCGAGAAACAGCCATGGCTGATGAACACAAGTGCAGTAGCAACGCCTTGACAACCTACTACTAAGCATCATTATAGCTCAAGGATGGGCCCACGCGCCAATCAGAGTTGAAATACTTGTTCCAAGTATAAATCCCCTAAACCTTTTTATTTCCAACAGAGCAAGCAAATCTGAAAAAGAGAGCCAAAATTAGTGTTTAAATACTTGTAAATTTGATTGGATAACCATAGAGATGAAAAACGATGAACATACCATTGTTGTTGTTCCATTGGTTCAGCGAGTCGCAGAGGGGAGAGGAGGAACCAAAGAGAAAAGAATGGTGGTTTACGTGTTCGGTTTTCTCGGGCTTAAAATTGAACCCAAAAAGGCTTTCTTTACTTTAATGGGTATTTTAAGTCAGTTCGGCCCGTTGAGGGAAAGGCCCAACAGCTAGCTATTAGGGTTTTAGTATTATTTATAATCAATCATCAAACAAACCGTAAGTCATTTCAATCGTCTAGCCGCAAGCCTTTCTCTGTGACATTCATGTAAGTACTCTTCTTCTTCAATGTGAATTTATAATTGTCGTTAAGACCTATATATATCTCTAGAGTTACGCAGCCGTGACATCGCATTGATCGGTGTTCTCTCAATTTCAGTCTTAAGTATCCGTCTAGCGTAGATTTAAGATTGGTTGCTCACTGCTTAGCTTTGCAGTGTGAAGTTACAATATACGATTTCAATTGACCTGCTTAATTCTTTGTTTTGAATATTTATGATTCTCTAACTCTTGCTGATGATTTACTAATTTGCTTTGCAGCTGAGGTGAAGAAATGAAGCACAACAATGTCATCCCCAACGGTCACTTCAAGAAGCACTGGCAGAACTATGTCAAGACTTGGTTCAACCAGCCTGCCAGGAAAACAAGGAGAAGAGTTGGTTAGTATTCAAATCTTCTCTGTAGTCTCTTTATTTCATCTTGGACCTTTTATGAAATTTTTTGTGTTTTTTTTTTTACTCAGCGAGACAAAAGAAGGCTGTGAAGATCTTCCCCCGTCCTACTGCTGGACCTCTCCGCCCTGTTGTGCATGGTCAGACTCTCAAGTACAACATGAAAGTCCGAACCGGTAAAGGTTTCACTCTTGAAGAGCTCAAGGTATTTTCTTTTTTTTTTTGTTATTTTATGTTTCTGTTTCTTGTGAGATATTTGTTTGTTAATGTTTACTTCTCTGTTTGTCTTCAGTCTGCTGGAATCCCCAAGAAGTTGGCACCAACCATCGGTATTTCTGTTGATCATCGTCGCAAGAACAGATCTCTCGAGGGTCTTCAGTCCAATGTCCAGAGGCTCAAAACCTACAAGGCTAAGTTGGTCATCTTCCCTCGTCGTGCCAGGAAGGTCAAGGTATTTATTTACTTTGTGACAACAGTTCTTTAGATTGGACTTCAGATCTGTGCTCATGGTTTTTTTTGTTACTGTGTCAGGCTGGTGACTCTACTGCAGAAGAGTTGGCCAATGCCACTCAAGTCCAAGGAGACTACATGCCAATAGTCCGTGAGAAGCAAGCAACGGAGCTTGTGAAGCTTACCGCTGAGATGAAATCGTTCAAGGCTTATGACAAGATCCGTCTAGAGCGCACAAACAAGAGACACGCCGGTGCTAGAGCCAAGAGAGCTGCTGATGCTGAGAAGGAAGAGAAGAAGTGAGAGAACTCCCTTACAAGAAACTCTTTTTATCTTGTCATCGTTTGAATCTCAGTTTTTGTGTATCAGACTGGTTTTTTCTTCAGATTTTTGCAATTACTTATCTGGATTTATGGAAAACATCCTTCTACATTATCTTTCAAAAAGTCTTTCTTTAGTTACAACATTTTGATACATCCTTTGGTTAGGCATTCTACATCTTCTCATTTTTTTAATCTCTCTTTGTGGAGCAGACTTTCTTGTCCTTAAAAGTTTTGCTGCTACTTGCTTGACTCGGAACCTCTTTCTCTGAAACATGTCATGGGTCAACCTAAGCCTTAAGATTGAAGAATCATGACATCTTTTATCAATCATTTGCGTGGACACAACTTGTATTGTATGGACATTGGATTCACATTCGTAAAGTTTGTATTCACATAATCTCATACAGCTTAGCTACATGGGTCTAGATGCAAAACAAAGGAGTCTCTGTATTGTTTTTTTTTTTTTTCAAGTTCCAGAAGCGATAAGGTCTTGGCGCAGGAGAGAGTCGTCATCGTCTTCAACCACCATCCATGGCAATATAGGTCCCTGTAAAAAAGCACATAAGACGTTAAGCTCTTCTTGGATGGTTGAAAGCAGTATGACACTGAATGTTTTAACTATCTATTTTATTTTTACCTTGCCTTCACGTATGACCTTGGGATATGGTCCTGTCATATCAACAATAGTTGATGGTTCTGCCACTCGCACACCTCCATCTACCACAAAATCCAGACCCTATAGAAAAAGAAAACTGAAACTGAGAGAACAGAGCAAGCAAAGAGCTTCTTCTTTAGTGAAATAGAGAGAGAGAGCAGTTATATTGTATGTACCTCTGGTCCATATATGTCACCAATTGCGGTTGGATCAATCATCCATTCATTTTCTTTTGCCCCCTTCACACTGTCATTAATCATTTTACATATTAATTACCAGTCTATACAGACACAATGGGATAAAGAAGGGCACTAACCTGGTGCAAATCAAAGGGGCATCCAAGGCCAGCAGAATAGCTTGGCAGAGAGCATCATCTGAAATGCGTACACCCACGTTCTTCCTTGAAGCATACTTCACACTTGTCGTTCCATACCCTACGCATTGTTTCGGTAACTCTTTGCTTGCAGTCAAAATGAAGGTGTACTGTACAAAACATGAGAATCCATCATGTTAATAGGACAGATGAAAACTGTTTGGATATATAAAAGCAGAACAAGAGTCATTGAGTATCTCACAGGTCCAGGCAAGCACTGCTTGACAGCACGAAAAACGTTAGCATGCCCATGACCATCACCACGAGGGAACCCCATTGTATATGTGTCTATGTCCCTTAAGGAACGGCATAATATACTAAGTGGCTGCACCATAGGCAAAAAAAAAATAATAATAAATAAATAAAGAGTTAGTCCAGACACAAACAATCTATGTACAAGTCCATTTTGCAGCTAATATGGTCCAGACCTTGGAAGATTCAATCTTTTTAATCCTACAAAGACCACACGAGGTTTGTGTTAAGGTAATAGAATCGTTACAGAAGTGAAGTAGACGACACTCATTTTAACAAGAGTAACAACCTTCGGAGACGTTCTACAGCGGAGTGGTTCTTACAATCACAAACTATTGCATAGACTGTATCAGTTGGGATAACACCAACGGCTCCTTGTTTGAGAAGCTCAATAACAGGTTCTAGTTTCCACGAATCAGCACCTGAAGGGTCCACCTCTATCGACACAAACTCCCCCTCCTTACTGAATCGCGGAGTCGAGTATTTGAGTCGCTTGGGACTTCTCTTTGCCGACGCCATCGCGACATTTCGCCTCCTTGGAGTGAAAGAGGCGAAGCTCGGGAGCGTTGGGATACGGCGGTGCGTGGTCGGGAAAGAAAGACGCATCGCCATTTCGCCGCCGTGAAAAGAATCCAACGTTGAGAAATAGAGAATATACGGAAAAAGGGCTCATCTTTTGGGCCTCATTAGTGGACTCTGTTTTAGCCTCACAAACATCTATCACTTTTAAAATTACCATCAATTGTCCCGTTAATGCTTTAATCTCTTTTTCGTTTACAAAATACTGTTATCATCAAAATTGTGTGTTTAAAATATCAGAAATGATATGTTACGATCTGTAATAAAACAATACAATTGTTCAGTTAAAACAAATTTTCTTGTTAAAATAATCTGTTAATTCAGAGTCATATTTGTATCTATTATAAAAACTTCTCGTTAACTTTTAAACTTATTTACTAAGATTTTTAACACTAAAACCCCTCAACTAAGTTTGTTTTGGGTAAAAACCTCCAAACTAAGTATTTAATGAAATAACCCTCAAACTAATTTTATTTAATGAATTAAACCCTCTCAGGTCATAATTACCAGTGTTCCTGATAAATTTTTAGTTTAGGGGTTTTTACATTAAATAAACATAGTTGGGGGATTTTACCAACAATTATCCCGTTAATGCTTTAATTTCTTTTTACTAAAAATACTATTTTCTTTAATAACATTGCATATTTCGTTAAGGTTAATCAAGTAATATTAATAACAAATCTATATGGGTAATTTTTTTGGATCCAGCCCACTACCCACATCATCTCTTTTGGGCCATTTGGGCCGATTAAAAAATCAGATATAATTCTTATTTCTTTTCTCAAAGTTCAAATAATTTATTTTCAATCATTCTTAATATTTTGTGTAGTGAACAAAAATTAATCACTTAATTATTATTATTTTCTTTTTAATATAATTTAAGCATCATAAAAAATTGAATTTTTCATTGAAAAGTATAAATCTTTATTAAAAGTATATAATTTTTTATTAAAAAGAAATTAACCACATAATAAAATTAATTTATCAGAGTTATACCAACTTAATTAATTCATTAAAAATAAAGTTTAATTTTCTAAACATAAATACTCATTAGACCTGGACATTCAGGTACTCATTCGGGTACGAATCGGTTCTTTCGGGTATCGGGTTTTTCGGATTTTGAAATTAAACCCCATTCGGGTATTATAAAATTTCGAATCGGGTTCGAGTTGGGTCTTTCCGGGTCCGAGTGGGTTCGGTTCTCATGCATAAGAACCTGAAAAATAACCAAATAACCAAAGTATCTAAAACGGGTTCAGTTATTTATAATCAAAGTAACCAAAGTATCCAATTCAGTTCAAATTTTTGTATCCAAATTACTCAAAAGTAACCAAAAATATCCATTCTATACAGTCTTTTGGGTAAATTTTATCCAAATTATCATATTTTATCTAAAAATACTCAAAAATACTAAAAATAACTACTATAGTTAACTTATAATATTAATTTAAAATATTAAAATAATCATAAATATAATTATAACATATGTTTTTAGATATATATTCATATTTCAGATATCTTCGGGTACTCATTTAGTTCTCGGTTCGGGTTGGGTTCGGGACCGGTTCTTCGGATATAGCAATTTAGAACTCATTCGGATATTTATCTGGGGTCTGATCGGTTCGGGACCCTGATTTTCGGATCGGTTCAGGTTGGTTCTTCGGGTCCGGATATTGTGCTCAGAGATATACTCATTTAAAATGAAACACGATATACTCATTTAAAATGAAACACGATAAAGAAAGATAAAAAGTTTAAGTCTTTTATAAAAAAACAAATATATGATAATATGACATTTACTAAATATTTGTCAATTTAAAAAAAATTAAAGAAAAATAAACCCGCGCTTTGAAAGCACGGATCAAAATCTAGTATATTCTATTAAAATAGAATCCTAAATTTATCTACTATAAAAATTCTCATTTAAATTTTGAACCTTCTCTAGAATAGTAGTGTTTGGTTCATAGAATATTACGTGTTTGGTTCTTTAATTACTTTAGTAACCGCTCCTATATTTAGTAAAACAAAATCAATTAATGTAACAAACTCAATTAATATATCTTGCTCTGAGCCGTATGTTTTTTTGCTTATTATTTTCCAATTTTGAAATAATTAATCTTTTGCTTATTATATACATTTCCTTAATTTTAGTGATTATAGGAATGGTATTATATGATTGACCTTTTACCATATTATTTCTAGAGAATTATTAAAATTTACTATATTATTGCCTTTATAAACTCATTAATATAAACTCTACGACCTTTCTAAAGTGAATGACTTATTAATATAAACTATTAATCTATAAAATTATTTACCTTTTACTATATGAATGCTTTTATATCTATTTCATTTGCTTAACAAAATCGGTTATATACCTTCAACCAAACACCAAACCAACAATCAGTTACACGATTTATATCTTCATATCTAAATTATAAGTAAATCAAACGGATTTTGTTCTATTGAATTATCTACTCTATTAAAATGTAACTAAACCGATTGTATATCTAAACTATATTACCAATACAATATCTGTCAGTTGGACCTCTTTTACTATATTTAAACTCTGCTCAAAGTTGATTCATACTTTTCTCTTATCAACATCATGGATCAGACACCGACTATGTATATGATTGGTTCCTCTTTGCTTCTATAATCTATTTGATATGAAACTGTTTTTACACCTCATTTTTGTATATATGTTTCTTGGCTCTAAGTTGATTGAAATTTATGTTAATCTTTTTCCCCAAACTTATTATTTTAAAAGTATATCCAAAAAGCATTTGCGCATAGTATGTTAATAATATATATTGAATAACATATAAATATATTTATAAGAAAATAAATTAACAATCACATATTTATATCAAATATTAAATTATAAACGAAACATCTAACATTATACGAAAAAACACTATGTACAACATTAAAAATTTGTGCACACAAGAAAACGCACCATGCAAACAATATTATGTAACAAAACATCACAATTCAATATATCTGTAACATTTTATTATTTACCCATAAATAATTATAAAACTTAATATAAATATATTTATAATTGATTAAAAATAAAAAAAAAATCTACGCTGCCCAGCGCGGATTAGAATCTAGTTGTGTGTTTAAAATATAAGAAATGATATGTTACGATCTGTAATAAAACGATACAATTGTTCAGTTAAACAGATTTTCTTGTTAAAAAATATCTAATATGTTAATTTAGGGTCATATTTTTATCTATAAACGCAATTTCGTTCTTTCATTTTGTATTACTACGAGCAGACTTTATCTGACACTATAATTCGACAAGATACATTTTAATGGATCCACAACAAAATTGGATGTTTGATTATTAGATTTGGTTAGGCTTTGATGTTAGGAGTTTTTAGTCTCCTAAGACAAATGTTGTAGTATAGTGATGAATAAGTTGTCGAACCAGTTCTGAGGGATTTAAAATCAGAGAGAATGCAAGTATTTGCCTAATCTAAGTGCAATCAGTGATTTGATGAATTCTAAACTAATGATTAAAGCTAATGCAAAATAGTGAATTGATACTCTTAAGCTATTGGAAAGGAGAACTCATGGGTATAGGATTTAGACCTTGGGTGATAAGGTTTCGATCTAAGGAATGCAAATGATAAATCAAACTATCAACCTTAAGCCTAGACACAATTCTAAGCAAGCTCTATGTCTAGATGAATGCTCATTTACTAACATGTCTCAAACATCAAATGTCTTTGGTTGAATAACATGCAAGCAATCATTACTAACAAGTCTATTAGTTATCTTAGCATCTTTAACAACAAATGTCTTTGGCAAAGTACACTAAAAGCCTAGGAGAGTTGACTCAGGCATTTCATCAAACACCTGTCGGGTGAGAAATGCCTAGAGATCACCCTTTGAGTGGCCTACTCAAATGATGCATTAAGATCACTCTACTAGCAAGGAACAAGTATGATCTATACCTAAAACATCCGAGAACTAGCCTAATCACCCTTAATCACCCTAACCCATGAATCCAAAAGGTGATTACTCACTAATCTCCATGATTCCTCTTAAACCCATGATGGATTTCAGATTAATCATGTAGAGAAATAGATGAGAGATCACAAGAACAATAACAAATCAATCCAAAAGAGATGTTTTTCTTGAGAGAGTTTGTGTTCTTCAATAGATCCCAGATTCTCTGCCAAAAGGTGGCTACAACATACTTAAACATTAGGTTTTTCAGAGTAAAAACTTGCATAAGAAATTGCAAAAAGGTCTTTGAAAAATCATAAAATCGTGTAGCAAAAAGGGGTGGAGCGACCAGGAGGGGTCGCTCCGGGTGGTCGCTGCGGGTTGGTCGAAGAAGACGAGCGGGCTGGGTGAGTCGCTGCGCCGAGGTCGCTCCAGGAGTGAAGTCACAGCGGCCAGCCAGGGTCGCTCCGGTCAGGTCGCTCCGGATGGATATGTCTCTAGTAAATTGATCATAACTTCTTCGTTACATCTCCAAATGACTTGAAACCACTTCCATTAGAAAGCTAACTCAATTTCATGCGTCTCCACAAAATATTAACAACAGAAGATGTCTCGAAGGCCTCCACCCATGCTCATCTTTCACCCCCTTTTTGAGCACATTGCTTCCAAATGTCTCCAAGAACTCCATGTGGTGTTCCAATACCTGATAGAGACATATGTATGCCAAATACAACCTAAACATGTCTAAATCCTAATCTATATGATGCAAATGCCTATGAATGAATGGCTAAAACAATACAAATATGCAAGATATCAACTCCCCCACACTAGTCCTTTACTTGTCCTCAAGTGAACTTTCTGGGACTCATAGGAGAAGAGGTTTGAAAGTGGGAGCTCATAGCCAAGAGAAACACAAAAGCACTTGCTTCAACATAAGAATTCAGCACTAGCACACTCTCTCTTATTATCCTCTAGCTTCCCAAGGCCTATCTCAACTCAACATTAAGCATTCACACATTCAATTCAGCCAACTCTCACATTCATTAAGCAATACAACAAGTGAGCTCTATGCAAATGGTCAATTGGTCCAAGTCATTTGGCTAAGGGAAGGCTTTTTCGCTCTAGTGATCAAGGGTTTCATAACTCATTATCTTCAAGGTTTAACACTCAAAACAAGTAGCCTTGACATTGCACATAATATATCTAAGAAAGGGATCAACTAATGCATACAATGCTCAATCTTCATTGTTCTACCCTTTTTCAAACATACAAGTGACACAATTAAAATCCCAAGTTACACCCATCTCACATCTCTCACCCAAAAATCTCAAGAACTTTTAATCAAGGGAAGGATTTAAACTTTTAAAACACAACCTCTAAGCTCATTCTCACTTTGCTAGCCCCATTTTCTTTGTTTTTTTTTTTCGGTTTCTTATTTTTTTTTATTTGGGAGCCAAGACTTTCACAACTTTGAGCTAGAGGTTTATACAATTCCCAATAAGACAATTAAGCACAAGAGTTCATTCATTCCCATTCAATTTTCAAGTTCAAACTTTACAACACTCACCCCCCACCTATGGCTAGACAATAGCGTAAGCAATCTAGCAAGAATGAAGACTGAGCATTGTCGTTCCCAATACTCTCAAGATTATGCGCATGTAATACTTTCCGAAAAAGGCCTCACTCAACAAACAATTAATGCTTAAAAGGAGGAGAAGGTTTTAGGGAGTGGAGAGCCACTAGAGATTGTCAAAAAGATCGGCATAAAAGATGTGACAACTCTAGTGTGTATATCCATGACTTAGCACACAAGGGACCATGAGCAAGAAATTAAGTTCATTCAGTTCAATTCAAAGTTGTAGTTGGCTTAAGAGATTGAGTTTCAGAGAGAGTTTTCAAGGCACGAAGCTTACAAGGTTTTCAAGAGAGGTGCATGAACTATACAAGGCTAGACAGTGCTCTCTACAAGGCGTTTTAAATCAGCTCCCAATGCAAATGAATGCAACCTATATGCTTCTAGACTCAATCCTAAAGTATGCAAATGATACACTAAATGATTCTTTTTGTGTTTTTCAAATTTTTTTTTAACATTTTTTTTGGTTTTTCTATGCAAATAAGAATGTGAAATGTAATGCATGAGACTCAGAATCATCAAAGCAAACATGATCAAATACTTGGTACCTCCCCCACACTTAAATCACACAGTCTCTGTGTGAGGGAGACACCTAATGGAAATGTAAAATGCAAAGAAAAACTGGGATAAACAAGGGTTGCAGGTTACCTGGAGTGGAGCGAGGTAAGGGACCCGCTGTGATGGGTCGCTCCAGGTTTGCTCGGAACAACGAGCGACCTGTGCTACCCGCTGAGGCTGGCCGCTCCGGCTCGGTGAGGTCACAGCGACCAGGTAGGGTCGCTGCGGCAGGTCGTTGTGGCTTCTCTCCCAGCTGGAGCGACTGCTCTCCCTCGCTCTGATGTTCAATTTTCTGCTCCAAACCTGCACACAACTTCATTTTCCTATTGTTTTATGCAGTAAGATGGAAATGCAAATACTAATGCAATATATACAAGGATACTCATGGGACTTCCTCCCAAGTGAGCTTGTTTTAAGTCTCTAGCTTGACTTTGCCTCCTTTGGATCAGGCTGGGGTAGGTGCAGAAAGTGGAGTTGACACCCCATCTTCCTCAGGTGGTAGCTCATCAAAGTGATCATCAGCAGGAGGACTCATTTCTTCAATGATGAAGGCTTGTCCAAACACAGTGGGGTTCCTCATTTTCTCCTTGATGTCAAAGTGGAGGATGTTCTCCTTGCCCAAATGGAGGTCAATCTTGCCTTCTTTCACATTCACAATAGCTCCTGCAGTAGCTAAGAATGGCCTTCCAAGAATCAATGGGTCTTGAGCCTCCTCACCCATTTCAAGCACCACAAAATCTGTAGGTGTCTCATACCTTCCAATCTTCACAGGGAGGTTCTCTAGGATGCCCACAGGGTACTTCACTGAACGATCAGCCAACACCAGAGAGATTCTACACTTCTTGTATTGAGTGAAGCCAAGCTTCTTTGCCACAGACAAAGGCATCAAGCTGACACTAGTTCCCAAATCGCAGAGACATTTCTCAAATACCATAGGTCTAAGAGCACAAGGTAGTGTGAAGCATCCTAGATCCTCTAGCTTCTCTGGAGCATCAAGCCTCTGAACGATGGCATTGCACTCATGACTCAGAACCATCATGCCCTCCATCTCCTTCTTCTTAGCAGCTACAAAATCTTTCAGGAATTTGCTGTATTGAGGAATCAGCATGAAAGCATCAATGATGGGCATTGTAACCTGAGCTTCACTCATCTGCTTCTCAAACAAAGCCTTGTACTCCTGTAGCAGCTGCTTCTTGAATCTACCAGGGAATGGAAGCTTGGATTCATAGGGAGGAGGGACAGAAGAGCTCTCACCGGCTGGAGCAGCAGATTCACCATCTTTTGTTGTCTTCTTCTCTTCTCCAACTTTTCCTTTACCCTTATTTTTCTCAATCTTCTCCAAGATCTCATCATTTGTCTTCTCATCAACAATGACCACTTCATCATCTAGATTGATGGCTACCTCCTCACCTTGTTTCTCAGCATCCTTGGTGAGGGTTCTAGGAGGTAACTGCTTACCACTCCTGAGTGTGACAGCTTTTGCTTCCTTGGAGTTTTTATCAGATTTTCCATGTAGAGATCCTGGCTGGCGATTCTGGTGGGTGCTCATGGAAGCAAGCTGATTCTCCAAATTTTTGACAGAAGAAGCAAGGTGGGAGAATTTGTTGTTGAGCTCATTGTAGTTCCCATCAATCTTGGAGTGAAGGTACTTCAGCTCATAGCCCACATGCATCTCACTTCTAGTCTGAGACTCCAAGATCTATTTCAGTAAGGCATCAGTGCTGCTCTCTTGAGGGGCAGAGGAACTAGGAGAGGGGCTTTGCTGAGGCTGATAGTTGCTCTGCTGGTTGTTTCTTGGCTGATAACCACTCTGCTGGTTGTTGGAATAGGGTCTCTGTTGGTAGTTGTTGTACTGAAAGTTGGGTTCCTTCTTGTACCATCTACCATTGCTGTTGATGAAACACAATTCTTCTTGCCCTTCCAAACCTTCAACCTCAATGACAGTAGGAGGTATCTCCTGTTGTGGGTTACCAACAAAGTTCACCTGCGCTTGCGTGGCCTTATCAGCAATGAGTGTGTCAATCTTCTCTTGAAGAGCCTTTATCTTATTCCTTGTGTGTTTGTCATTACCTCTACTGCTTCTGTCATGGTCTCCACTGTAGACTGCATCACTCTTAACCATGTTGTCAACCAGAGTCTCTGCTTCTTCCTCAGTTCTCTCCAAAAAGAACCCATTGCTAGTTGTATCCAGTCTGGCTCTGTACTTAGGAAGAGCACCTCTGTAGAATGTGCTCAGCAAGCTCTCCTTGGAAAAACCATGGTGTGGGCACTGAGCTTGGTAACCATTGAATCTCTCCCAAGCTTCACTGAATCCTTCCAAGTTCTTCTGTTGGAAGCTGGAGATCTCGTTCCTCAACTTAGCAGTTCGTGAGGTAGAGAAGAACTTCTCCAAGAATGCCTTTTTGCAGTCGTCCCAAGTAGTGATGGAGTCACTTGGTAAAGACTTCTCCCACTGACGTGCCTTATCCCCCAAAGAGAAGGGGAATAGCTTGAGCTTTAAAGCATCCTCCGACACACCATTAGTCTTTGACATACCACAATAGCTGTCAAACTTATCCAAGTGATCAAATGGGTCCTCCACAGCCAGACCATGATACTTGTTGTTCTCTATGCAGTTAAGCAGCCCTGACTTGATCTCAAAGTTGTTAGCAGCCACAGCCGGTGCTCGGATTCCCAGTCTAGGACCGTGGATGTTGGGGCGGTCATAAGTGCCAATGGGGCGAGCTGGTCGCTGTTGAGGCCCTTGTGGAACATTGTTTACTCCATTAGGGTTCAGAGGATTTTGTGGATCAGCCATCTCAGCTTCCTGTGTCTGCAGTAAAGCTTGTTGCTCTTCTTCTCTTCTTTTTCTAGCACACTCTCTCTCTAAAACTCTAATGTCTGCGGCTCTTGGAACAAGGTTTGATGTACCTTTGCTCCTCAAGTTCATAAACCTGAAAATCACAAAGAGTGAAGAAGAGAATCAGTAACTTACAAAAATAAAAATGACTTAGTCTCAAGCAAATGACTAAATCTCAATGTTCAAATCAAACTCAGAATTTGGCAACGGCGCCAATTTGATGTTAGGAGTTTTTAGTCTCCTAAGACAAATGTTGTAGTATAGTGATGAATAAGTTGTCGAACCAGTTCTGAGGGATTTAAAATCAGAGAGAATGCAAGTATTTGCCTAATCTAAGTGCAACCAGTGATTTGATGAATTCTAAACTAATGATTAAAGCTAATGCAAAACAGTGAAATGATACTCTTAAGCTATTGGAAAGGAGAACTCATGGGTATAGGGATTTAGACCTTGGGTGATCAGGTTTCGATCTAAGGAATGCAAATGATAAATCAAACTATCAACCTTAAGCCTAGACACAATTCTAAGCAAGCTCTATGTCTAAATGAATGCTCATTTGCTAACATGTCTCAAACATCAAATGTCTTTGGTTGAATAACATGCAAGCAATCATTACTAACAAGTCTATTAGCTATCTTAGCATCTTTAACAAGAAATGTCTTTGGCAAAGTACACTAAAAGCCTAGGAGAGTTGACTCATGCATTTCATCAAACACCTGTCAGGTGAGAAATGCCTAGAGATCACCCTTTGAGTGGCCTACTCAAATGATGCATTAAGATCACTCTACTAGCAAGGAACAAGTATGATCTATACCTAAAACATCCTAGAACTAGCCTAATCACCTTTAATCACCTTAACCCATGAATCCAAAAGGTGATTACTCACTAATCTCCATGATTCCTCTTAAACCCATGATGGATTTCAGATTAATCATGTCGAGAAATAGATGAGAGATCACAAGAACAATAACAAATCAATCCAAAAGAGATGTTTTTCTTGAGAGAGTTTGTGTTCTTCAATAAATCCCAGATTCTCTGCCAAAAGGTGGCTACAACATACTTAAACATTAGGTTTTTCAGAATAAAAACGTGCATAAGAAATTGCAAAAAGGTCCTTGAAAAATCATAAAATCGTGTAGCAAAAAGGGGTGGAGCGACCAGGAGGGGTCGCTCCGGGTGGTCGCTGCGGGTTGGTCGAAGAAGACGAGCGGGCTGGGTGAGTCGCTGCGCCGAGGTCGCTCCAGGAGTGAAGTCACAGCGGCCAGCCAGGGTCGCTCCGGTCAGGTCGCTCCGGATGGATATGTCTCTAGTAAATTGATCATAACTTCTTCGTTACATCTCCAAATGACTTGAAACCACTTCCATTAGAAAGCTAACTCAATTTCCTGTGTCTCCACAAAATCTTAGCAACAGAAGATGTCTCGAAGGCCTCCATCCATGCTCATCTTTCACCCACTTTTTGAGCACATTGCTTCCAAATGTCTCCAAGAACTCCATGTGGTGTTCCAATACCTGATAGAGACATATGTATGCCAAATGCAACCTAAACATGTCTAAATCCTAATCTATATGATGCAAATACTTATGAATGAATGGCTAAAACAATGCAAATATGCAAGATATCAGGCTTACGTGTAAATAAATTGAATATAGAAGCTCATCTGTAACACATATCAGTCATTTGCCTTTTTTCTACACTGCTATGTGCCCGGAACGAAGCAGTCACCAAAACTGTAGAGTCAAACCACATGTCCTATCAGAGCATGACTAAGTAACGCCTCGCACTATCATTAAATTGCCAATATATTGATCGCATTTACATCGGTTTTACCACTACTCCCATTACTCTGCATTCAATAGCTCTACTACACTTCCATGGTAACGGAGACATCCTACAACTATAAAAACTGTCGCATGATTCCGTTGGCGAAGAATTAAAGGGAAAGTAAATCTGTTAAGAGGAATAGAGGAGAAAAGTTTGAGAGAATAATGGAGAAGAAGATAGAGACCGCTGCGTGAAACAGATCAAAAGAGGTGGAGGAAAAGATTTGATGTTCAGTATATTTAAACATTTCTTTTTAAATCACAGATTAAAAGAAGAGAACCTCCACTGGTTAATATTTTTTTTTTTTTTCAAAATTTGAATTTTTTAAAAACTGAATCAACATGTTCTCCAATGGTTTGCTTTTTATTTTTCCTCAAAAATGAATATTCTAATTATATTCTAATTACTATCAATACCTTATATGATTTCAAATTTACGAATTTCACCCATCTATTTTGTTTTAACATTGATTCAACCCAATCACTATTTATTATTAGTTAAAAAAATTTATATAATACAATTATTACAAATAACATAAATAAATAAATAACCAAAGAATTTTGATTTTATAAAAAACACTAAATACATATATCTTTTAACAATTAAAATGAATTTTAAGTGTAATTTGCATTTAAGCTATTGTCTTCATAATGATGTCAAGGTAATGTTACAAAATATATTATTCAAAAGGATAATAATAGACGTCACTTTCAAAAAAAATTATTATCTATTTCTTTCTCATATAATAGAGGAACTTTAGAGAATATCCCAAAAATTTAAAAATGAACTTCATCTACAAGTTCACTTTAAACATTCATATTAAAGATTAACCTATAAGTAATTACATTTACAACATGTATAAAGACAGTTTTCCAAAATAGATATACATTATAATTTTCATAATATATTATTATATTTTGTTACCTAAATATTTAAGTACAAATTGATAGAAAAGAACTTTAGTTAACTTGATATCAATAAAAACATACTTCAATAATACTGTAGTATCAAATGAATATCTACCACATTTATGCTTTATTTTTACTATAAGCCTGTAGATTTGGTGTTTTGAAGTCAATTTTTTCACTAGGATTGGCCATGGCCGTATCAACTAAATAAAAAAATTAAATCACTCGAACTTTGATATACCAGATTAATTGACTTTATAATAATACGCATACAAGATATAAAAATAATATCAGGAATAATAAATCTGATACAAATATGGAAGATAATTGAGGAATCATTGAATGTAAACATCAAATTAAATGGATAATGAATAGGATACAAATGTCTAAAACTACATATCAACATGCATAAATTATTTATTATATAAATGTATATGATATAATTTCAAACATCAATCTAGAATGGAAGGTAAATAATGTTTAGAAGTTCACAAATGTTGAATCATAAAACCGTATTTATCAAAACTAAAAGTTATATTAATATCCATCTAGTATACTGTATTATTATTCATATAATGAAATAATATTTAAAAGATTATTTAATTAAAACATTCGAAAATTTTGAAGTAGAAAAGTAAGTACACTATAACGTCATTAACTATGTTATTGGTTTGTATATTTTAGTGGATTTAGAAATCCAAACCAAATCAAGTGTTATTGGTTTTATGATTTTAAAATCTATATGCAAATCAAATGTTATTGATTATATGATTTTAAAATAGATTTTAAAATCAAGTGTTATTCAATAACAAGAATTTATTTAATGATTTGATTTGAAACTATATTTCAATGGATTTGTAAGGGGTTTTACTCTCAAAATACAAAAGAACAAATATAAAGGTAAACCTTGTTATTTTCCTTGGATTTGTAATATTGACTTTTAAAAAACTCTCTCAACATCACAATTTATTTTCTGTTCACGAAGACATGAACCCCACACCACCTACAGCTACAACCTCATCAGAACACATTAGGCTCTTCTCCATCCAACTTCATCATGACATCCTGAATAATCGGATGAAAGCTGTACGTAAAATTACATGTTAAGTAAACTGACCACAATTTTTCAAGTTTTCTGCTGCCTTTGTTAACTTTTGTAGTGCTTGATTTTCTTTCAATATACAACGCTTTCTGAATTTGAAATGAGCTAATCAATAACACTCTCTGCATTGTAAAAGTTAAATTTCCCAGATAAAATACAGAAAGGAGATTGTAGTTCAAACAATCCACTATGAATCTAAAAATGAACATTGACGGCTCACTGTTTAAAACGAAGATAATCATTGATGTCAGCGACTCAGCGTCTTGCACGTTAACCATCTTCTGTTTAAACATTTTAAGAACTTCAAAGAGAGAGGTAGAGAGAGATTCCATAATTTCTTGTTTGTTTCTATCATTAATCATTTCATGAGCAGTAGATGATTATTGCTATCTTAGTTTCTTCTTTGTTATATCAAATGATTATTGTTATTTAAACGTTTCTTTAATTTCTTTCCTCCAAAATGTTTCTTTGAGCCTATGGAATATACATCTTTCTTCTCATATGAATTCAAACAAAAACAATACTATTAAGCTGGTTTCATCTCTCGTAAATCCATTTGATTGATTTATAATAAATCTACTTACTTGATTTTGAAATCTTATTTAAATTCTTATGAAATTCATTTATTTGATTTTACAATCAGTGAATTTATCAAAAATTTCCAAATCTGTTGAAATTTCTAAATCCATTAAAATACTAGAACCAATAACCCCCACTAAGCTTTGAGTGAAAATCTGAATCGTAAAAAGGCCTTAATTTAGGGTTTCCTATATTTAGGCCCGATATAAAAGGGCCCAAAAGAGTTGTGGAATGTTGTGTTGTTATCGCATATAAAGGGGTCTTGTACACTAGGGTTTCCGTTCTCGAAGCTTTAGCCGTCTCTGCCTCTCCTATCATATCGTCTCCTACATTCTTGCCTCAAGCTTTCACAACAGCAGCCATGGCGGAACAGGTTAGTCGATCGCGCTTCCCACTTCCACTGATTCTGTCTATTTAGTGAATCTCACACCCTTTCTTTTGCACATTTGCAGACTGAGAAGGCTTTTCTAAAGCAACCTAAGGTCTTCCTTAGGTAACACCCGAATCTATTTCACTCAGTCATTTAAAATTACATTGCAAGTGTATATATTCATATGATTCGTTTTGTTTCAGCTCGAAGATATCTGGAAAAGGAAAGCGACCTGGGAAGGGTGGAAACCGTTTCTCCAAGAACATCGGTTTGGGCTTCAAGACTCCTCGTGAAGCCATTCAAGGTTTGTTTTTCTATCCTCTCCCTTTACTCTAGGCGGAAGTGATAGATCCATGTCCTTAAGCTTTAGTGAACAGACAAACCCCAAATTTAGTTAGATTCTTAAGTGGTTATGTTTTTGTTTCTGAACAGGAACTTACATTGACAGAAAATGTCCCTTCACCGGAACTGTCTCCATCAGAGGCCGTATCTTAGCCGGTACTTGCCACAGCGCCAAGATGCAGAGGACCATCATTGTCAGAAGGAACTATCTCCACTTTGTCAAGAAGTATCAGAGGTAGTGTTCTTGTAATAGTTTCATGACTTTCGGTTCGATGTTAGGAAAGTGTTAATCCTTTTCTTTGTCTTCAGGTACGAGAAGAGGCACTCGAACATCCCTGCTCATGTCTCACCATGCTTCCGTGTCAAGGAAGGAGACCATGTCATCATCGGCCAATGCAGGTTTGGTTCTCCACCAACTACAATCTTGATTCTGATTTGTTTTTTTTTGTGTTGGAAGTTTGAAGTTTGATTTTGTCTTTTGATTGTTGGTGACGTTAGGCCATTGTCCAAGACTGTGAGGTTCAATGTATTGAAGGTGATTCCAGCTGGTGCTTCTGCTTTCGCGAAGAAGGCTTTTACTGGAATGTAAGAACGGGGGTTTTCAGCTTAGTTTATGTTTTTGGATGCTTTTATCCCTTTTATCTATGGAAGAATTCTACATTTGAGTGTTCAGATATTAATGTTTTAATGCATCGATTTTGTTTATTTTGCTATACCACTTTCATCACATTTCCAAAATCTCGTTTTAAGTATAGTTTTCTTTATCTGTTGAAAACCGGTTAAACCTATTTGTCCATCCGGGTACCGGTCTGACTCCAAGGGGTTTGATGACTTTTAGGAGAACAAAATATCTTTATTGAAGTCGTATACAAATCAAATTAGAACGTAAATAAAGTATTAAGCGTTTTTTACGTATTGTAATACAACTTAATGAAGCGATGGAGTCTAATTGATAGTATGTACTCTTTATTCAAGGTCTTAGCTTAATTATCTTGTTTGCTTCTCTTCTTTTTGTTACCAGTCCTCAAAGTATATATGATCATTAGTTACTCAACTAGATAGATACCTGAATCTCTAATAGTAAATCTGACATTTTATTATGAAAGGACCTTAAAGCTTTGCTCGTTAAAGAGTTAAATTAACCCAATCCACCTTTTGACTTTAGGAGGGTTATTGCTTGCCAATGTACTTTAACCTCAGAGTGCTTATGGGGTATATTATATATCACAAGACCACTTTATTTTCTTAAGGCAGCATTTATGCATAATAAAACGCTGGCATCCAGAAACTGTATATGATTCAAGATAGACACTTGACAGCCAATTTTAGAATTTTTATGAGTTCGAGTCAATCAAAGGTACAAAGTTAGTATATTTTTTTTTTGTTAAGAATGTAAATATTATTACTAGAATGAAGGTTCGGTTACAATAGAATTGAACCAGAATCTGCTGTTAAGCTATTCTGTTCTTAGAGATTGCAAAAAAGTTTAAAAAGAATCTCCAAAAAACAATAATTAAATCTAAGCAAAACCATAAAGGTGAGCATTGGAGATAATGATAGTACTAGAACAAGAGACAACATTTTCCCAAGCAACCACTTCTCAATTACTAGGAGGAACCGAGAGAATAGCAAGAGGGTAGTTCGGACGGGCACACACCCGAAGGTGGCTCAGGATGGCTTCAACGGAGACGGCTGGCAACGACTCCAGGGCACCACAAAAGGAGGATGCCTATCGACAAACAAAACCCAAAGCTAACAAGGTCGAGAACTAAGGTTCAAACCCGACATGACGCCAATTTCGTTTGCATCACCAATTTTGTTTAGTATGTTAATGTATATGTGATTATTATTACAAAACTAGATAGATTATTATATATCTGTAGCAGACTTTCTATCGTAAATTTCAAATTTAGTTTATAGTTCAAATTATATTATAGCAAAATGGATTAAAAAAAGAAAGGATTTACCTTTTAAAAATATAACCTATATGAATAGGGGTTATGTTTATAGCTGAAGATGTCAAACTAGACCGAGAATTATGTGGTTCATTTGATCTAGATGACCACCCTTTTCTACGGACAACATTATTTCGTTCATCTTCTTTTTTTGGAAAACTTAAAATCTTTATATATAGGAATTAACAACTAGATGATTGGATACAACAGAAATATTCCATAAGAGAAAAAAAGAAAATATAACAAATAAGAAGAAAAATAAACATGGCGAAACATGGAAATGTCGTTGATTTCACCTATCTTTTGTTGATTTTCTTGTTGGTTTTGACAGGTAATACATATTTTGACAAATGAATCTCATAAAAGGTTTATTTATTGTTTGTTCAAAAAAATAGCTTCCTGTTTTATTTTTAAAAATGTTGAAAGCTTTTTCCTATTATTTTACTTTCCTACGCTAAAACATAATTTATCCTCCACCAATAAAAATCCAGGAAATATATGGTTACAAAGTATTTTGTATTATATGAGGGAAAATAAACTTAAACATCAATTAAAAGTAAACAGAAGAAGTATTAATTTATGTTTTTCAAAAAATAAAGTATAAATTTGTGTTTAGCTTTTTCTTTCTTTCCAAAGGAACCACATGACTATGACTAAGGATGTATGTTCGGGTATCTGAATTTTGAGCTTTCGGAATAAAAAATTTCAGTCCAATTCAGATATTTCTAAATTTTAGTTCGGGTTCAGCTCGGATCTTTGCGGATTCGATTCGGATTCGAATAACCCATTTTAATTATTTTAAAATTTTAAAATTTATTATATATTTAAAATTTTTCAAAATCTATAAACAAAATAAAATATTATATATAAATTTGAATAGCATCTGTCAAAATATATAACTTAATATATGAATTGATTTCGTTTGAATATTTGGATAGAGAATCAAAAGATAATTTAATTATTTTGGTGTTTTGAGTATATTTTAGCTGTTTTAAACATTTATTTTTGACTATTTGTATATATTTGCAAGTATTTTGGATAATCTAAAATTATTTTATATATTTCAGACGTTTTTAATATACATTAAATCTAAAATAGTTAATATATTTAGGTATATAAATCTATTTACATTCGGATACCCGAAATACTTCGATCCGGATCAGTTTCGGTTCTTTCAATACAAAAATTTTAAATCTGTTCGGATATTTAACTAATTTTGGTTCGTTTCCGATACTAATTTTTCAGATCGGATCCAGTTCAATTCTTAGAATTCGTTTTTTTTTTCCCAGACTTACATATAACGTCAATAATTTTAAACAAAACTCATTTAGCAAATATAACTTACCAACACAAACTCTTTTTTTTTTGCATTTGCAGTTTTTCGTTACAAACTTAATTTCAACATTTAAACTTCTAAGAATAAGATGTTGTTTTTCCACTTAAAACACACAAAAACTAACATATGTTTTTTTTATATGATCTATGAATAAGAAAATGTTTCTTTCTCGTGAGACCTAATTGAAACTAAACTATGTATACTAATTAACGGGATTTTACTGATTCTTCATTGACTCCATTATGTTCAGGAGAAGCTCAGGCTCAAAGTAAGTATACTAAAGCCAAAAGTGCGCCGGTTGAAGTCTGCCTGGATCGTAATTCTGGTGATGCTGTATGCACTCAGCATTGCGTTGCAGAAAAAAATCCTAAAAGATGTTCTGGAAAATGTTTCCCATATAAAATGTCAGGAAGGAAGGAATGCTACTGTCATCCATGCTAATAAATGACAATAGCTGGTTTTGATTGTTTGTGGGTTGTTTAAAATTTTCTTTTCATGAAAAAAAAATATTTTTAACCGGCTAATATTTTGAAGTAGCTTTTAAAAAAAGTTTTAAATGCCAGTTTTAAAAGTTTTCACCAAATAATAAGATAAAAACAAAAACAATATTTTCTTGCGTTTCACCAAAAAAATGCTTGTTTTTTCTCAGACGAGATTTTTAGTATATTATATAATTATTTAGAAATTCAAACATATTCTAAAAACTGCAAACAATCAAAGCCAATATGCATAAAATACCACAAAGTGTAATAAGATAAGATCATAATGAAAATAAGATTGTCTTTAATTAAGTTATGCATTTTTATAATTCTATAATTTCTCTGAATGTTTATTAATAAAGAAATGTATTTTTTTAACAAGATGTAATTTTTCCTTCAGACTCAAATTATAAAGTTTATAGTTAGAAATTATCTAGCACGCATTCAGATACAATCGGACAATCAATTATCAATCCTAATAAATAAAGAGAAAATTTCAGTGACAAAACTAAACTTCTTACTGGATGAATTGTTATATATTTAAGTGAATAGGGGTAATGTTTCATGTGAACCATTGCAATTGTTTGTATGAACAGTTGCAACTATAGAAAAATCAGAAACAAATAAAAAAACTAATAGTTAGTAAGAGAGAGATATAGAAAGATTCATTATTCAAAGATCATTAAAGATCTTTGAAGAAACACATATAAGCACTAAAGTTTTATTTGTTACTCTTGTATCTTAGCCTGAAATAAGAGTGAGACTTTGATTGTCTTATCTTACAAAGGGATTTCGTGTAACCCAAGGTTTGGAATAAGGTCAAAATACTCTTTAAGGAAAGTGACCTCGTGCACGATTCAATCATTATCAAAGTATATAATTCACAACTATTTGGGTTAGAACCCTAATAACCAACAATCTTAAAGAGTATTTTCTTGTGAATTATGGCTGGTGTATCGGTGCAAGAGATGACCTCAAAGTTTGGAAAGTTAGATAAGTTTGAGGGAGTAGATTTCTGGAGATGGCAAAAGAAGATGCATTTTCTCCTCAAAAATCTGAATGTAGTGTATGTTCTAAGTATACCTAAGCCTACTATACCGGAGGATGCTGAGAACGAGTCTTTGGATGAGACAAGGAAGCAACTTAAATGGGAAAACGGCGATTACATATGCCGTGGCCATATTCTCAATGGTATGTCAGATCATCTCTTTGACGTTTATCAGAATGTCGAATCCGCAAAAGAGTTGTAGGATGTGTTAGAATCAAAGTACATGGCTGAGGATGCTTCTAGTAAGAATTTCCTTGTTAGTAATTTTAATAATTACAAGATGTCTGATTCTAGGCCAGTTATGAAGCAATACAATGAATTGCTTCGTATACTAGGTCAATTTGCACAACACAACATGAAGATGGATGAATCCATCTCAGTATCGAGTATCATCGATAAATTACCACCTTCATGGAAAGATTTTAAACACATGTTAAAACATAAAAAAGAAGAGTTGTCTCTTGTACAACTTGGTAGCCATTTGCGCATAGAGGATTCTCTAAGGGTGCAAGAGGAAAAAAAAACCCAAAATAATGTGGCTGGTACTTCTTCCATCAATATGATGGAGGAAGGTGTGATTTCTAATAATAAGAATAAGAGGAAACACTCTTTTAATAACAACACTTACAATAAATCTAACAAAAAGTTTAAGAGCATTTTTTGGAATTATAACAAGCCGGGTCACTTTAGTCGTGACTGCCGAGCAGGGAAGGATAAGAATAAAACGGGACAAAACCGTTTGGGACAAGTGTCTAAGGACCAAGGTCCATCCACTCATCAAGGTCAAATCTCTGATTTTAAACCATATTTTAATGTGAATTATGTATCAAATATTTATGAGGCATTTTATGTGCAGGATGATGAAGTGGCATGGTGGATTGACTCGGGTGCAACAACACATGTTTGCAAGGATCGTGAATGGTTCACTACATATAAGCAAGTTCAAGATGGATCCATACTTCATATGGGAAACGAGTCAACTACCCCTATCCCACGTCGTGGAAAAGTGGTGTTAGAGTTTAGTTCTGGAAAAACCCTTGATCTCAAGGATGTACTTCATGTACCCAGAATTAGGAAAAACTTAGTCTCTGGTAGTGTTTTAAATAAATGTAGTTTTAAACAAGTGTATGAATCCGATAAGTATATCTTATCAAAGTGTGGTGTATTTGTTGGATTTAGATATTTCTGTAATGGAATATTTATACTTAATATTAATAAAGTTGTCAATTCTGTTTATATGTCAAGTTCTAGAAAAAATAATAATTATTTGTGGCATGCTAGATTAGGCCATGTACATTATAATCGTATGGTTAATATGTCTAAAAAATGGTTAATTCCAATTTTTGATATAAATTTAGAAAATGTAGTACTTGCATGTTAACAAAAATAATTTGGCAACCATTTAAAAGCATTGAAAGAAATTCCGTAGTGCTAGGACTTATACATAGTGATCTATGTTATTTGCATGCTACACCATCTTTAGGAAACAAAAAGTATTTTGCAACTTTTATAGATGATTATTCTCGTTTCTGTTATGTATATTTATTACATGCTAAAGATGAGGCCCTAGATAAATTTAAGATTTATAAAACTGAAGTTGAATTAAAACAAAATAGTTTGATTAAGAAGTTACGCACTGATAGAGGTGGAGAATATTATGATCCTGTGTATTTCCAGTCTGTAGGCATTATACATGAAAGTACAGCTCCGTATACACCACAACAAAATGTGTATCAGAAAGGAAAAATAGAATCCTAAAAGAAGTGGTCAATTCCATGTTATCTTACTCGGGATTAAGTGACGGATTTTGGGGTGAAGCCATGTTAATGGCTTGCTATTTATTAAATAGAATTCCTAATAAAAAGAACAAAATTACCCCTTATGAACTTTGGTATAAGAGAAAACCAAATTTGAATTATCTTCGAGTTTGGGGATGTAGGGCTGTTGTAAAACTACCCCAACCCACGATTAAAACCTTGGGAGATAGATGTATTGATTGCATTTTTATTGGATATGCAGAGCATTCCAAAGCTTATATGTTTTATGTAATAGAACCTAATGATTCAGTAGCAGTTCATAATGTAATTGAATCAAGAAATGCAATATTTGATGAAAATCGTTTTTCATCTATACCTATGCCAAAGGATTTAATTCCAAGTTCAAGTGGAACTAATAAAGGAGATGAAACTTTTGTGCCTCCTGACATGTCACCTATACTCCGTAGGAGCAAGCGAGGAAGGATTGAGAAATCATTTGGTCCTGATTTTCAAACATATTTAGTTGAAGGATCAAGAGATGAGATTGGTTTCCAACACTCATACTGTTATCATATTGATAATGATCCAATAACTTATGGTGAGGCTATGAAGTCTCAAGATGTTGCTTTTTGGAAAGAAGCGATAAATGATGAGATGGACTCCATCATGGGAAATAATACTTGGATCTTGTCGGATCTCCCACCTGGTTGCAAGCCTTTAGGATGCAAATGGATCTTCAACAGGAAGATGAAAGTTGATGGAACAATCGACAAATTTAAAGCTCGTTTGGTAATTCAAGGCTTTAAACAAAGGGAAGGTATTGATTATTTCGATACATATGCTCCAGTTGCTAGGATCTCTTCTATAAGATTATTAATTTCTTTGGCAGCAATTAATAACCTTGTGATTCACCAAATGGATGTTAAGACGGCGTTCTTAAATGGTATTTTGGAAGAAGAGGTGTATATGAAGCAATCTGAAGGTTTTGTTATGCCTGGTAATGAGCATAAGGTGTGTAAATTGATCAAATCATTGTATGGACTAAAGCAAGCACCTAAGCAGTGGCATCAAAGGTTTGATAAGATTGTCTTATCAAATGGTTTTAAGTTAAACCAAGCAGATAAGTGTTTATATAGCAAATTTGATGAATCTGGAAACAGAGTAATCATTTGCTTGTATGTTGATGACATGTTAATCTTTGGTACTGACCTTAGACAAGTAGAGCTTACAAAAGTATTTTTGTCATCAAATTTTGCAATGAAAGATATGGGAGAAGCGGATGTGATTCTTGGAATTAGAATCAAACGCGAAAATGAAGGACTATCTTTGAGAAAATGAAGGACTATCTTTGACACAATCTCATTACATTGAGAAAGTTCTTAAGAAGTTCAATTGTGAGAATTGTTATCCAATGAGCACTCCCATGGATCCGAGTGTGAAGTTTATGCCTAATACTGGACAAGCAGTATCACAACTCGAGTATTCTCAAGTTCTTGACTGCTTAATGTATGCTATGATGAGCACTGGGCCAGATATAGCTTACACTGTAGGGAGGTTGAGTAGATACACTAGTAATCCTAGTACTCAACATTGGCAAGCCTTAAAAAGAGTGCTCAAGTATTTGAAATGAACCATTAGTTATGGTTTGATATATGTCGGATTTCCTTCTGTGCTAGAAGGATATTCAAATGCAAGTTGGATTACCAACATGGAAGATCATTCTTCTACAAGTGGTTGGGTGTTTTTGCTTGGGGGAGGTGCCATTTCATGGGCTTCCAAGAAGCAAACTTGCATTACAAGTTCGACTATGGAGTTGGAATTCGTAGCATTAGCAGATTGGAATTCGTAGCATTAGCAGATGCTGGTAAAGAGGCAGAATGGCTAAGAAATTTAGTGTACGATATTCCATTGTGGCCAAAACCAGTATCCCCAATTTCTATCCATTGTGATAGTCAAGCTACATTGGCTAAGGCCTATAGCCAAGTGTATAATGGTAAGTCTAGACACCTGGGCGTTAGACATAGCGCAGTACGTGAGCTGATCACTCATGGGGTGATTACGATATAGTTTGTTCGGTCTCAACAAAATTTAGCTGATCATTTGACGAAAGGATTAGCTAGGGACTTAGTGATTAAGTCGGTTAAAGGGATGGGTGTAAAGTCCATTTAAAATCTTTAATTGTGGGATACCCAATTCCCCTCTAATACGACGTTAGAGGCTGAATTCAATGTGGAAAGTCCACACTTAAAGATTGAAGCACATTTTTTTTCATCCCAAGGTATGTGCTTGGACCTGGTAGAAAGAGATAGGTTGAAATATTATTCTTAATAAATACTTTGAAAAAATGCATTTGCAGGTGCATGACTGAAAGTATTTACCTATATGAGTGTGAAGTGACACCGCTTCAATAAGCTGGGACTTGGCTTTGTATACGTTCAAGAATGGATAGGGACACATGGTGTATTCAACCGAGAGTTTCAAGTGATTTGTATTAAAATGACAAATTCACTGTTATTCAAACATAAATTTTAAAAACTCATTTAAAATCCACTGTTATTGAACTTGACATTTCGTAAAATACTCTGAAATCCACTGTTATTGAAAATATTTTAAGTTGTGGAGTTTTAAAGTTCTGAGGTGATTTTAGGGTGTTTGGGTGGAGTTTCTTAGTTAAAAAAAATTAAAACTCAAATCCCATTATTTTAGGTGATATTCTAGAGTACTTTAACAAAAATCACCTAAATCTCTGCAACTTATTAAAATCATCTAAAACTCCATTAAAAATCAAATCACATCAAATGTTAAATTGAATACATCCCCCTTAGAGTAGTGTGGAAACACATGTGTGTATTATCTTCATGTGCCCAAAATGGGTTGAAGGATTCAATCCGCAGGACATCCTGATTCTCGGACATTTGGAATGTGTAGTACACTAAGATGAAAATTCAATTCTTCGAACATTTTCATTTAAGCATGAGTTTGATATATGTATAATTTATTTAATGAATCTATGATTACACTTAAATAGGGGAGGAATGTTATATATCTAAGTGAATATAGGTGTAATGTTTCATGTGAACCATTGCAATTGTTTGTATGAACAGTTGCAACTATATAAAAATCAGAAACAAATAGAAGAAACTAATAGTTAGTAAGAGAGAGATAACATAAATGCGCGATTCAATCATTATCCAAGTATATAATTCACAATTATTTGGGTTAGAACCCTAATAACCAACATGCATTAGCCATAGGTACTAACAATCTTTCTCCGCCTTTACTAGTTGATCAGTTGTATAGCTGTTTCATATCCAAACGACTTGGTGGGCTACATAACATAAATGATATGTGAAAAATATCAGGTATATCAAATATGAAAATGCTTTGTTGCAGAGTTAAGAACATTCATACAAAGCGGTCATTAGCTCAATTTAATCACTATAAAGATGAACTTCTTATTTGCTTTCCTGAAACAGTTCCGGTTCGCATAGATCAACTCACGTAAACCATGAAAATAGCAAAGACCAGTTTGCTACATTGAGGATATGTATTCTGTAAGAGGTTTAGCAACTATCATACTATAGATGGCCTGCGAAAAAGAAAAAAAAAAGATTATAAAAAATAAATCAGAAGATAAACATATTTTAGCAATTACCATTATACTTATAAATAGCAAATATTGAACGCATGATTATATACTTCTATTTCAAGCATCAAATTGCTGTTGATGAGCTATACGATTGAACTACTCTTAGTTCTCTTATATTTTCTTGCACAATATATAGTACTCAAGATCATCTGTGAGACTGCAAAAGTTTTGTAATAATTAGTCTCGTATATCAAGAAGTTTCTAAATATAAACAAAACAAAATTGACTTGATTAAAAAGTCAAGCTCTATCTCCATAGGTCTGATTGCAGCCAAAACCTCCCTCACCTTTGATGTTTTCTAGGGAAAGAGTCTCACACATCCCCTGGACTATATTTGAAAATTGATTTTGCCACATGTCTTCTCTACAATCATTCTCACAAAAATAATATGACATGACTACTAAAATTGATGGCATGTCTTATAGATTAATATGACATGGACAATTATATTTAATGTTAATTTATATTTTTGGTAAACTTTTCAAAATATGGTAATAACTCATATATTACATTTATTTTTGATTTTTATTTTTGGACTTTTTAAAATATGGTAATAACTTTTAAATCATCTTTAAAATAAATATATTCAATTATGGCATTTCAAATTTCGAAATATCATTTAAATTAAAAATATTTCAAAAATATATACATATTTTCCGAAAATTATAAAAATTAAATCATAAAATCAAATTAAATCATAAAACATTAGTTTCTTATATTTATCTACAGATTTTATAAATATTTTTTAATTTTAATTTTTGACAATTATGAAATTTTACATCCCCTAGACTATATTTGAGAAGTGATTTTACCACATGTCTTCTCTACAATCATTCTCACAAAAATAATATGACATGGCTACTAAAATTGATGACATGTCTTATAGATTAATATGACATGGGCAATTATATTTAATATTAATTTATATTTTGGTAAACTTTTAAAAATGTGGTAATAACTCATATATTACATTTATTGTCAATTTTTATTTTTGGACTTTTTAAAAATATGGTAATAACTCATAAATAATCATTAACATAAATATATTCAATTATGGCATTTTAAATTTTGAAATATCATTTAATTAAAAATATTTCAAAAATATATACATATTTTTAGAAAATTATAAAAATTAAATCATAAAAACAAATTCAATAGTAAAATCATTAGTTTATTATATATATCTACATATTTTATAAATATTGTTTAATTTTAATTTTTGACAATTATGCAATTTACATATTTATTTAATATATTTAATTAAAATAAATAGATAGAAAAATCTACCTAAGATTATAATTTTAAATATATACATGCACATTCTTAAATATAATCAAAATAAACAAAATTGTTTTTATCTTAATTTTAATGTTTAGTTAAATCAAATTTATATTAAAATATTGATAAGAAAAAAGAAAATTCATAATATTAATAAAAAATTAAATATAATTTATATTTATGTGTTAAAAATATTTTAAATTTTTTTTACTGCACATGGTGCAGGAAAACACCTAGTTAGTTAACAACATAGAAGTTCATAAAACGATTTCATAAACATAATGTCGAATGGAACAAATCTTACTTATACATTCCACAGTTACTAATTATCATCATCCATTTTTGGCTCAAGAAGATTCTTTTCTAGTACATCCGAGAAACATGCTTAAGAGCAAGGGTGACTTTCTGCTAACGAGTACAATGAACAAGAACTCGGGTATTGTTGGAGAGGGATTACACCCTTCATCAAGATCCATCAAATACAGAGTTCGGCCCAACATCAGCAAACAACTCGGTCCAAATAACTCGTCAAAGTTAAGGGTGAGTAAAGAGTTTTGAGACCAAGAATATCAAGAGAGAAGAGAGGATAAGAAACAGGACATCCAAAAACCGGACAGAATCGAGAACGGCTAGAATTAGGGTTTATCATTCCAACCATTATTCTCGCCAGAAACATTTATCTTTTACTTGTTCATCATTCAAACACATCGTGTAACCTTTTCTCTTGAATGATCAATAAAATGTCTTCCTGAAAATCCAAAAATCATTCTCAAAAACTCCCTTGACAATTATACCAAACACGGATTAAACATGTCTCGGGCAAACACCAAATCTATCCATGTTGACCCGTCACTATTGGAATTTTTTTTTTGAAACTGAACTATTGGAAGTTTCTTTAGCAGGAAAATAGATTAGACACAAGTACAATCATGTTTCGTAGAATTTTAATGTTCCTTCTCTTGCTCGCTCCTTCTTTTAGATCTTGTAGCTACTACAGAGGTTATACTGAGATCAATGTGTTAGAGTTTGAGGCTGAGTTCGATAATAAGAGAAAACTATTTGGTTGGTGAACTTGTTTCATTCTCTTTTGATTTAGCTTGTTTTTTGTTTTGGCTTCCTGTTTTCTTTTCGTTCATTTATGGATAAACTGGTAAAATATTCATAGACCAGTACTTACACAAACCAACAATTCTGAAACCATGTTTTGGTACAACGTGACTAATAAATAGTAGCATTAGGCTGCATACATAACTAGATACATAAAATGTAAGTCAAGCCAACCAAATATGACTGAACTGGGAGCATTTGTAGTAACCAACAGTTAGCAGCTTTAAAGTTAACTGACTTTCCCTTACAAAAGTATATTCTGCTGCAGCCTCAGGTGCCAGAAAAGTGACCGGTGTCTGAAATCATAGACTCGGCAAGTACATGGACGAGAATGTTTTTGAAGTCTACAAGGATTGTGAAAGTAACTGTCGGTGAAGTTCAAAAAGAAGAAGCAAAAAAAAAGTGTCGGTTTGTTGCGTACATATAAATATATAAATCGGACACCCCATGTTACTTTCAGACACAAACTTATGTGGGCATGTGGCCCCTCTTACCTGCTTCTGCGCTGTAAAATTATTCGAGACAGCTTTGATTCTTATTATTAATCATATCTCTTATAATTATAGCATCTCTTTCTTCTTCATTGCTCTACCACACAACTCCCACTAATCACATAGCCGCCGACACTCCCAAAATGGCTTATCTCCGGGGAGCAGCCGCCGCATTGATTATTATGTTCCAACTCTTGTCTCTCTCAAACGCCCACAACATAACCAAAATCTTGGCCAAAGACCCTGAGTTCTCCACATTCAACCACTACCTCTCAGCCACTCATCTCGCCGACGAGATCAACCGCCGCCAAACCATCACCGTCCTGGCCGTTGACAACGGAGCAATGAACTCAATCCTCTCCAAAGGCTACTCACTCTACACAATCCGCAACATTCTCTCCCTCCACGTTCTCGTCGATTACTTCGGCGCCAAGAAGCTCCACCAGATCACAGACGGCTCCACCTCCACCGCTTCCATGTTCCAGTCCACCGGATCCGCCACCGGAACCTCCGGCTACGTCAACATCACCGACATCAAAGGCGGGAAAGTCGCTTTCGGCGTCCAGGACGACGACAGCCAGCTCACCGCTCGCTACATCAAATCCGTCTTCGAGAAGGCTTACAACATCTCCGTCCTTCACATCAGCCAAGTCCTGACCTCGCCGGAAGCAGAGGCTCCCACCGCCAGCCCCAGCGATCTCATCCTCACCGCGATTCTCGAAAAACAAGGGTGCAAAGCCTTCTCCGACATGTTGAAATCCACCGGAGCCGACAAGACGTTTCAAGACACCGTCGACGGAGGGTTGACTGTGTTCTGCCCTTCCGACAGCGCGGTCGGGAAGTTCGCGCCGAAGTTCAAGGCCTTATCCGCGGCGAACAAGACGGCGTTGGTGTTGTACCACGGCATGCCGGTTTACCAGTCGTTGCAGATGCTTAGATCGGGTAACGGCGCCGTTAACACGTTGGCGACTGAAGGTAACAACAAGTTTGACTTCACGGTTCAGAACGACGGAGAGGAAGTGACGCTCGAGACGGACGTCGTGACGGCGAAGTTAACGGGGACGTTGAAGGATCAAGAGCCGTTGATTGTTTACAAGATTGATAAAGTTTTGTTGCCGAGAGAGATCTATAAGGCCGTTAAGGCCTCGGCTCCAGCACCTAAGTCGAGTAAGCACAAGCCTAAGAACGCGAAGGCTGACGGACCAAGCGCCGATGCTCCGTCAAATGATGACGGTGAGGTCGCTGATGACAAAAACGATGCCGTTTCGGTTACACGAAGCAGTGTTATTGTGACGGCGATTGTGGGGCTCTGTTTTGGAGTTTGGCTCATGTGATGTTGTTGTTGGTTACATGTGGTTGGGAATCTTGATTTTCTTGTCGGACAATGAATTCAATCATTAAATTCATATCACTTTATTTAAAATTTTATATATAACATTCAACATTTTTTAAAGTTCCGTAATTTCCAAAAGTAACAGTTATTTCTCTTCTTCCAAGTTTGTATCTCATCAGAGATCCCCTTGAGGAGGTATTTGATAGCACATTATACTTTCCTTTGTGCTCTCTTTTTTACTTCTTCATGTTATCAGTTTAACACAAAGAAGCAGCCATCACCATTCACCACTAGTTAGAACCTCTAAGTAGAAACTGCTAAACAAGTAGCATTATATAAATTTCAGCAGCAAACCTATCACAGCCAACAAAGAAGTGGAAACAAGGATTAAACTCGAAACTGTGTTAGAGTCAGATTGGGAAACTGTGTTAAGAGTCAGATTGGGAAACTTGTTTCTTGATTTTCTTGTTGGACTATGAATTCAATTCACAGTTCATTCTTCCATATTTAAATATACATTCAACAATTTTTTTAAGTTCACTAATCTCCATGGTTAACCTATATTCTTCTTCTTCTTCTAAGCTTGTTTCTCATTAGAAAATCCCCTTGGCTAGGCATTTGATTCCATTTTTGTTTCATATGAGCTCTCTTGGTTTACAAAGTTATCAGTTTGACACAAAGAAGCATCACTAATAGTTAAAAACTCTATAAGTACGACTGCAAAAAAGTATCATAGACTCTCTATAAGTAGAAACTGAAACAAGTAGCATGACTTAAATTTCAGTAGCAGAACTATCACTGACAACAAAGAAGTGGAAACAAGTAACTACCGCATGAGCGAAGCTTATGATATCATAAACACACAAGAAGAAGCTGTTGCTTCAACCTTACTCCTACTTTCAGAAGAAATTCAACCTTATAACCTGCAATTATAGAGGATAAAAGAATTTGTTTATTAATAGTTGTTTCCTACCCGTTTTCATGAAACCTACACAATAAAAATTAGATAAAAAGAATTCACAACATTGTGGAATGGAACAATTCGTACTCGCACATAATAACATTGTACAGTTATCATCATGATCTTCAGAGGATAACGTCATTCCTAATATTTTCCAAAAACATCCTAAGCTCTCTGGCCTTTCTGCAGTGTTCATCATCATCATCGGTGTCTGAATCACTCAGCTCAATCACATTCTCAAGTTTCTGATCATGGCACTTCTGCTCCTGAGACTTCAGTTCTTGATAACTTCTTGACACGTTCCGTGACCGAGCTTCAGGACAAGGGCTAATCAGATTAATGACTTCTGTTTCCGGATAGAAAGAATAAGAGCTCGGGCCAGCACCGAAGCTACCAACGGTCGACCAACCAATACTGGAATTTTCTTTAGCAGGTGAATCGAGTAGACGCAAGTAATCATGTTTCTTGGGTTTTCTCTGTTCCTTCTCTTGCTCTGCTTCTTCTATGGTGCTTGTGGCTAGGAAAGATGATGAATTAAGATCAATCTGTTGGAGTTTGAGGCTGAGTTCGATAAGTGAAGAAGCTTTAGTTGGTGAACTTGTTTCCCTCTCTTTTGATTTAGGTTGTTTTTGTTTCGGCTTCTTCTTCTTCTTTGCTTCCATTTTCTCCTTGAACTCTATGATCTTCTCAGGACAAGCCCTGACATGAAAAAAAAAAGAAGAAGGATAAATTGGCAAAACGAATAGTAGGCCAGTTATTCAATGTTAACCAACCAACAAATCTGAACCATTTTCTTGGTGCTATGTGAACAAATAAACAGTAGCTTTTGGCTACAGAAGTAGAAATATGAAAGTTTCTATAGCCAAGCCAACCAAATATCGCTGAACTGAGGCATTTTTAGTAATACGTTTGGTCCACAACTGACTATTTTACCTGAAAATCTGCTTACTTCAGACATACTATTATAGTTCGAACAAAACTGAGCTGATCATTGTCAACCACTTGAGCTAAATGTAAACTTTATTTGAATCCTTTGAGGAAAATGGGGGTAAAGGTCTAACTTTGTTCATTATATCATTACCTTTCTACAAGATCTGCAGGAACAATAGACGTCTCTAACCCTTCTAGATCATTCCATGAGACTTCAAAACATTCTCGTCCTTGTAATTTGCGAGTCTTAATGATTTCAGACACCGGGCACTTCTCTGGTACCTGTGGCTGCAGAAGAATAAATTTTGTTCCAGAGTTAAGACATGTTCTTGTTAATTTTTCAACTCAATTATGTAAGGTGAAGCCAATTGATTTTTAATATCTGAATCAACACAATTTATGCAGTTGCTATGTAGTTGCTTCAAAATAACGTGCAGTGAGAGAAAGAAAATGTACCTTGTGGAGAGGATGATTAACGCCAACCTCAGTTGAACTTGATTGCAGAATAGCAAACCTTCTCAGCTTTCTTTCAGCAATTTTTGGAAGTATGTATTCATCTAAAAGAAAGATAGAGATAAAAAGAAGAACGTAAGTTCCACAATAGTTTCTGCATAATGACTGCAAATGCAACAAACAAGGAATAAGAAGAGATACATATAAATTCAAAGCAATACCTGTTTTCTCAGGGGGCCACTCAAAGAACTGATGGCATATCTCCTGTAGCTTGGTGCGCTGGAAAGTGAAGTCAGCTAGAGCCCTGCAAAACCAGTACTGAAATTCATATCACTTCCCTTCTTCCATAAACATTCAACCTTTTCTAAGTTCACTAATCTCCAGGAATAACATATATATTCCTGTTCCAAGCTTGTATATTATCTAAAATCATTTTGATTTCTTTCAGGCACTTGAGGAAGCATTTGATTCGATCTTTAGTTTCCTTTGTGCTCTGTTGTTTATTTTAAGTAACTAGTTTTACACAAACAAGCAACACTAATACTTAAAACCTTTATCTGTAGAAACTGCAATTCATGTAACATGGCTTAATTCAGAACAAAATCGGTGATCCCTTATTGCTAGCTCCACGCATAGTTTAATTGAGGGAGCAGAAGTATCACCACACGACTGACAATTCCAAAATGGAAAGAAGGATTAACCTGGAAACTGTATTAGAGTCTGCTTTGTGGCACTTGGGATTCATGAACGCATCAATCACCTCTTTGATCTGTTGCAGTCCCTCTGGATCATGGTTACTTCCTAAACCAAGTTGCAATTACGAAAAGAGCTTCTATGAGAAGAAAATAATCTAGGAATATCAACTAAAAATAATCTAGGAAAATCAACTAACTGCATAAGTGAACCATGTCAAATCACAAAACACAAGAAGTTGTTACTTCGCATACCATTTACAGCCACCAAGGGTAAGGTCCCCTTTTTAGGCCTAGCTTGCTTCTTTAAATTTCTCATATTTTTGACAAAAGAGAGTCCTTCTGATGAAAGTTTTTCAAGGATAATATTTTCTCCAACAGACCTAACAATCTCGCAAGCTTTCTCCTGTTTACAGAAGAAATTCAACCGTACGTCTCCAGATAATATAGATAATGGTTCAAGAGCTTCAGTTAGCAACAAACCTGACGAATACCACGAACTCCCTGAGAGTAGTCACTGCCAAGCACAAGCGCCAGAGCTATCTGCGACCTCATGGAAGAAATTTTTGAATAAATAAACTTGTAAAATGATGAAACATCATAGAAAACATCTCAAAGTTTTTTACAACGTATGGAACAATAGACAACAGTCAGTAGCCGCGTTTTCTCGGCTACTAATGCAACTTAAAGAAATTGACCACTTAAAATTACAACCGAACCATACCTACATATATCATCTATATCGCTTGAGTTAATTGAGAAAATATTGTAGGATAACATATCAAAGGCTACCTATGCTTTTGCTAATCAAACCATTTTATAATAACTAATGACTAAAAGAGATTTTTTAAGTTACCAATGAGTTCCGTCCAAGCCCAAGATTTTTCTTGATGTCCTCCATCTCATAGCAAACAACGTGACCTCCTTCACCTAGTTCAAGAAGATTGATTAATTCATATCTAACCACAATTAACCAAACGGATGGTAAAGGAAACCATGACGGCTAAAGAGTCTCTTTCCACTCACCAAGGCAAATCTCTCTGTACACAGTCTTTGCCCCAAAAAGGAAAATATCTGAATCAGAGCTAAAACAGGCGTCCTATTGATAACCATGAAAGCGAAAATTTATAATTCGAGTAATGAGTTAACAGCAAGAAGAAAACGGTAAAATGTAACTCACACATAAGTTTTCAGAGTTTAACAGAGCACATTGTGCTTCAGCTTCCTCAACCCTGCATTTGAAAGAGAGAAGAAAATCCATTTATCAATATGCTTTCCTGTGTCCGTGTTTACAACTAGCAAACTTGGCACAAGCAAAAGCAAAACACTTGAAGAATTACCCGTCTAAACAGAGTATCCCCAGTGTGGAAGCAATAACTTTGGCCTCTTTTATCATCCAAGAGAACTCAGACCCCTTATTTCTTCTGAGTGAAGTCTCTTTCCCAGGTTCTACACCGCCATCATCAGCAACCTGGCTAGACCCATAAAGTGTTAACAGGAGAAAATAACTCCGAGAAGGAGCCATCAAAAACGGAGGAAAACACTAGAGCCTCATTTAGCATTCAGTGTACCTCGAATCTTGCTTTTAACCGACGCCTGTAAGTTGGTACTTTGATTCCAGGAATTGAACCATCTACAATAAATTACAAAGCACGTAACAGTAAGTCAAGTATAATGAAGAAATCATAAAAAAATATATATATATTTATAGCTAACATTGACAACTCAGAACTGATTTGATCACACCTGAACAAACGTTACCTAAACACCCAACCCACCAGAATTATTATACAACAAATTTTGCTACAAACAAACACAACTTCCTTCAATTTGATGGCAATTTTTGCAAACAACATAAACATAAACAATTCTTTAGAGCTAATCACAGATGGTTTTTAAACGCACATGCTTCTACTACTACCGTTCTCAAATGACAAGAATACAAACGCTACAAACAATCCCAAGTTCATTCAGTTTGATGACAACTCAGAACTGATTTGATTATGCTGAACAAACCCACCACCGAAATGACACAACTTCTGCTACAAAACAAACCCAATTTCGTTCACTTTGATGGCAATTTTGCAAAGAGCATAAAAACAATTCTTTTAAACCTAATATCAGATAACTCTCAAAGGGTTCTTTATCACTCATGATACTACTACAACAATTAAAACGCTGCAAACCCATCATAGAAATGACACAACTTTTGCAACGTATGAACCTAAATGCGTTCAATCTGATGGCAATTTCGTAAAACTAACCAGAGACTAGAATGATGGAGCAGTTGAGGGCAATTAGGGCACGAAGGCGATGAAAGAAGCCTCGGAGATAAACTTTTTCTTTAGTGGCGCAATACGATTGGTTCACTTTATGCAGTTCCACCATCCAACACGATAGATCCACGCATACCCTCTTGTTTCTGCCCCAGTTTCCACCGAGATCTCGTCAAGGCTTTGTCTTTTCTTAATAAAGCAGAAAAATTCAGAGGAAAAAGAAACAAAACTTACTGAAGATGATCGAGTGGATATGTCTTCTTGCAAGGCTCTAGTACATCCCACAGATACTTCACCCCCATCTTAGCTTCGTCTTTGAGATTCAGAAAGGGGGGAAGATGAGCGATAATTTGAAATTCTGGCACCCACCCCCGTTCGAATATAGTCTCAATGTTCCGCATTTTAATTTAAGCCCAATGAGGCCCAATACCCGCCCGAAACGAGTTAGATTCTTTAACTTGTATAACGGTTCGAATATATACATAAGTCTCATTGTACCTCAAATCTTGGTTTTAACCGACGCCTGTAAGTTGGTACTTTGTTTCCAGGTACTGAACCATCTACAACAAATTACAGGGCACATAACAGTAAGTCAAGAATAATGCAGAACCATAAATAAAAACAACTCATTAGAGCAAAGCATCAACAACTAAAAACTGATTTGATCACTCCTGAACAAACGCATAAACAGAAAACCTACCAGCAAAATGACAACAACTTCTGCTACGCGGCAAACAGCAGTAAGTCAAGTACAATGAAGAATCATAAACAAAAACAATATTTTTTTATAGCAAATCAAACAACACAAAATTGATTTGATCACTCCTGAACAAACGATGCATACAGAACAAACCTACCAGCGAAATGACAACAACTTTTGCAACAAACAAACACTAAGTCAAGTATAATGAAGAACCATAAACAAAAATTCTTTATAGCAAACATCGACAACTCATAACTGTTTTGACCACTCCTAAACAAACATACCTAAATATCAAACCCACCAGCGAAATGACAACAACTTTTGCTACATAGAAACGCAAAATGTTCAGTTTGATGGCAATTTCACAAACAACATAAATAAAAACAATTCTTTGGAGCTAACCACAGTTCATTTTTATCACTGATGGGTCCGACTACAACCTTTCTCAATGACAAAACCACAGAATGCTGCATAAACAGAAAACCCACCAGTGAAATGCTTAAATTGTTGTAATATAATGTTCCACATTTTGATTAGATAAAGAAATTTCTCATAAACGAGTAGGCTACTTCACTTACAAAGTTAAAACTAACTGATTACTTATTCTAAGTACATAAGATACTCTTCTTAACTACTACATAGATAGACTACTCTTCTTAACTACTACATAGATTGAATACTCCTCTTCTTAACTACCTACACTACTCCCTTCAATCTTCAATCTTTTACTTTGCAGCTATTCATGCCCTCCTTCCTTAGCCAACTTACCAGCCAACTGCGTTCTCGTCCTGGTTGCTTTGGCTTTAATTCTCCTCATTAGTTGACGATCATGAGGAGGCATCATCAAGATGTCTCTTAAATGGATCTTGTTTCCATCAAATCCACAACATCCGCTTTCAGAGATTTGTGATGAATCAAAGCCACATGTCTTCCCTCAAGTTGAAGAAGATGTATCACCCTAATATATTTGTTATCACCACCTAAACAAATGGAAAATAAAATAATATTATTTTAATAAAAAAATTATGACAAGTAAATATATAAAATACTAACGTTCGATAAAATACTGCCCAAATTTTGATATTTTTTTTACACATAAAAATTTATATTTAAATGTAACTTGACCTAATCTAACGTTTTATAAGCACATCTTTTCTCCTTTTCTCTTCAGTCTTTGAAATTATATTTCTTCTCTTCTTAAGGTGTTTTCATTTTTTACATGTTTTCATCATTTGTTTTTCATCTTTTATCAAGTATTTTTCTTCTAATGTTTTCATATATTGTTATTTTTGATTAAATATCCAAGACATGGATATTGTTATGTCTAGGTCATGGTTCTTCATCTTTATTATGTCATATTCTTTAATGTTTTCATATCTTCGATTGAAAATCTCAAGATCCATGGCTACATGTAAACTTTATTTTATTTTTCAATAAATTTCAAATAGAATAGATCAATTGATAATTCATCATTTTTATCTTTTCTTCTCTAATATTGTCACATCATATTGTTTTACCTTCGATTGAAATTCTCAGATTCAGAATGAATTTAAATTTTATCACATCTTACCAAATTTTGATTCTTCATCTCTTGTCATGTCTTCTTCTCTAATGTTTCCATATCTTCGATTGAAAATCCCCAAAATCCAGAAGCTGAATGTAAACTTTATTTTCTTTATACAAATTTTTAATAAAATAAATCGATTTCATATTTTTCTCTTTTAGATGTTTTGATTTTGTTCTTTTTTTTTTCCTTAACATATTTTGACATCTCTCCTTCTTCTTTAGTGTTTTTCATACCATATTTTGTTTTAAATATAAAAGCTAATTTAGTTTTGCAACAAAACTCTAATAGAATATATTAATTACATATTCATTATTTTTATCTTCTAAGCCTTTTGATCGTTTGTTGTTATTGATTATCATGTTTTATTAGCATCTTTATCATAATGTTTAGTTTTTATGTGATAAGCATACATATATTTGGTAGAGAAGATTGCTTTGCCTTTATTTATGGATTCGAAAACACTACTTCTGATTATCTCGTTCTTGATTGTGTACATACTAATCCATAGACAATCCAAGTACACAGAATAGTTCTACCATATATAAAGCCCTAGTCACATTATTTTTAGTAAGGAAAAGACATAGATATAAGATAACACACACAGTTCTTATGTTTTCAAGAGTAAGAAAATATGTTGCTGCTTATTCTAGTTCTTATGTTTTGGAGAACAAATGCTTGCACTTTACGATACTTCTTGACCTTTCACCACATGTACATTCCTCATAGAAACAAGGAGCAGTCAACTTGAACATCTCAAAAACTTACTTGGTTGCTTTAGATTTTGAATAACGAATATATAAATAAGCAATATGCTTCTAACACAATCTTGACCTTTCACACATGACAATATGCTTCGTGTCTACTAATACAACTAAAATAAATTGATCAGACCATTTTATAATAACACGGTTAATTATGTAAACAAATCTATCTTATTAAAACAAAAACATTCTATTGGACCTAACATTTATTTTGTAAGTTTTTAAATTAAATACACCTTTATACTTTATAGTTAAACCTACATTAGATCACTATTGTTACTTTCTTTATACTACTATCCATGTTTCCAAACAATATATTTATTTCTTTATACTACTATTAATGTTTCCAAACAATATATTTTTATACTACTATCAATGTTTCCAAACAATATAATAATTAATCTTAGTTATTTTATATCTATCATTTTCTCTTTAAAATTTTGTAGAAACATCATAATTTTATAAATTGCAAAATAATGAACTTTAAAATTTGGATTATAAGATTACAAATTATGAAACTATTACAATTTAAATCAAACTAGATTACATATTGGTCATCCATCAGTTCACTCGGTTAGTCTCGGGTTTTAATAATTTTTTAATAGGAATAATTTAAAAACCTAAATTGAATTGTCAGATCTCTCGATTAACCGGTATAATCACAATCGGATTGAATTTAAAAACACTGATTTAAATGCAAAAATATTTTAAATACACGCTCTTTAAAATTACCCAAATATTTATTAAATTATTAGTGAAATTTTTCATCGTAAAATATTCCGCGCTTCCAAAGCGCGGATCAAGATCTAGTATACTTTTAAATCATATAGGTTCCGTCCAAGCTCAATATTTTCTTGATGTCGTCCATCTCATAGCAAATAACGTAACCTAGATTGATTAATTCATATCTAACACCATTAACCATAACATGTGGTATAAGATTGCCGAAGATTCTCTTTTCAGTCACCAAGGTATATCTCTTTTGACAATCTTTGACCAAATGAAAAAAAATATTAATCAGAAAACCATAATCTATCATTTGACTAATGAGTTAACAAGTTAAGAGGACAAAAAAAATTCAAAAGAGGGCATTGTGACTCTTCAGATTCCTTAACCTTGCATTTGAGAAGACGAGAGAATCTACTTATCAATATGATTACTAGTGTCCATGTAATTACAACTTGCCAACTTGGTGGCACAAATAAAAGCAAAAAACAACCAAATAACGCTTGTGAATATAGAGCTAGAACTTATGATTTACCATTTACCAAATACAGCCTCCAACTCTGAATATGCGTCAATTCTTGAATTCTCACTTTCATTGAGTAACCAAGTTCTTGATTACGTTTTGAGCACTCAGGTTTTTACGTACAGCTTGGAAAACATTGAAGCCGCATCAAGAAACTTTGATAGAGGAACAATGGTTTTCTATTTTATTAGTATTCTTCTGAATTTCCCTCAGCCAAAAAAAAACTATTAAAAAAACATACTAGAAATTGTTTGTTTTTATTTATTTTCCTACTTACGTCAAGGTTGGCGATCTAGCATAGATCACTGAATACAAACTTTTTGGCATTGCCTACATTTATATACACACAAAAAAAGTTCAAACAAAAAAAAAAAGACAACAAACAAAAAGAGACACACAAACAGTGAAAGATGGGAAGTCAGATACCATCAAAGATGAAGAGAGCTCACTTCATCAACTTTCCACTCTCCTTCTTCATACTTATACCATCTCACAATCCCTTCATCATTCTCAGTCCTCTGACACATCACACAAGTCTGATGCTCCATACAAGTCAAGAACCTCTTCAGCCTCGAAGCTTTCTCAAGTATAGTCTTATCAAGCTCCCTAACAATCACTTTCTGCTGCGGTTGCCACACACTGTACTCCACCAGGTAAGAGTGAGATATGTTGAGCACTTCAAGATCAGGTAACCCGTCGAGGATCTTAATCAGTGCTTCTCGCTTGATCGCAGAGCATCTAAGGCTGAGTGTTTTGAGGTTAGGGAGGTAAGTAATGAGCGTGTTCGCAAAGAAGATCTCGAATGGTCCCATGATCTTGAGCTCTTTGAAGTTCTTGCAGTTCTTGGCGATCTCTGTTAAGAGGTAAGGCGGGTTTGCGATGCTAGGCATTGTTAGTGACTCCAGATCTTTCCAGATCCTTATGGCTTTACATATCCCAGTCTTTTTTATTCTGTTCCAAGCCGGAAGGACCACCCGTCTCAACCCTGGACACCTGCAAAAGATTGTTTTAGAATTTACCAAGATTCAAACCAAGTAAAAGCACAAGAACGACTTTACCTTTCAGCGGTGTAAGTAAGCTGATCATCACTCAAGAACAAGTTGAAATGGAAAACCAAGGCTCTCGTGTTGCCACCACTAAGATTCATGGAGAGTTTCAGGATCCGGGTGAGGGCCTCATCGGAGCGACGCTCCACGTAGACGTAAGGCTCTAAAGGGATCTTGATGAAACTAGATCTCATGTGAGAGAGATCAAGAGTCTTCCAGAGGATGGGATCGCAGCAAGCAGCTCTCCATCCACTGCATACATGAGCTAAACCCGAAGTCAACTCAAAGATGCTAAACTTCTGGAAGATCCTGACCAAGATGTCAGTGTCCAACTCTTCCCATCTACTCCCTCGACGACTCTCATACCCTTCTTCCATATCTTTCTTTCTAATGCCCCTCCCTCCCTGTAAAACAACAAAGAAACGTTTAATCAAAAACTGTTCTTATTCTTCACAAGAATCTTGTTAAATAAGGGGAAAAAATCAATAAAATAAAAACCGAAAAAGAGCAATCAATTGTCTTAATTCTCTAATAAATATGAGAGATTCGAATCAATCAATGCTAGAAAGAAAAAACAGAACATACAAAACGTCACCAAAACGTTTAAAACTCTTAGTCACAAACAGAGTATTAATGAAAAAGCTAATTCAACGAACCGTCTCAAACACGAAAAGACCTTTGTCCAAAAACACTCAGGATCGGACATTAAATTCAGAGAAACACAGAGAGGACCAAGATCGTTAAAACTAAGAAAGAAACCATAACTAATCGAAAGCAGAGTAAATTAAAAAAACAGAGATCGAAACCAACAATCTAGCCATGGATCGATCTGATCTCTTGACATTCCTAAAATTCAGTAGAATTGAAAGCGACATAGATCTAAATTCACAAGCAAACTAAAAGGATAAGATCAAAGAAGAGGAAGAAGAAAGAAAGCTGAAAGACGCACGCAAAGTGGGGGTAGTGAGAAATTTAAGAACCTTGGAAGAGCGAGGAAATAATCGTAGGCAGCGACGAGGACGACGACACCGTTACTCGTCTCCCTCTCCCTCTCTCTCTCTAGCCGACGAAAGTAAGTAGATACGAAAAAAAAATGAAAAGAGTTTGTTGTCAGTTGTCACAACAACCGGTTTTAATTTTTTTTTCTGGTTCGGACAGAACCGGTTTGTGCGTAACTGTTTGTCTCAACGGGATATCAAATCCGGTAAACTAAACCAATTAAAATCAAACCAAACCGAAATAGAGATTAGTAATATTGAATATACCGAATGAATGTAAGAAACTACGGTATATAGATATGGTTTAATATATATTGATTAGACCAAATAAATCAAATAAAAATGATCAATTTAAAATATAGATAATTAAAAATTAGTTTTAATACTTAATATTTATTTTAAATTAAAATTTATGTTTCATTTTTATCAAGTGAAATAAAACTTAACATTTATTTGTTAACAAATATATGTGTTAATAATTAATTATTTTTAATATCATGCATTACTGTTCACTACAAGAAAATAGATGTTTAACGAAGGTCATTTTCCTCGTTAATTCCTCGTAAAAGGATGTTTACGAGGAATTAACGAGGAAAAATGTTTCGTCGTTTATCGTCCGTCGTAACAGAACGTTCGTCGCCATTTCCTCGTAGACTAGCGAGTCTTTTATTTCCTCGTAAAGACGAAGTTAATATTTCGTCGTAAGTTCCTCGCCGCTATTCCTCGTAAATCACTCGCGGACTTTCCTCGTACAAACCACGCGAAACACGCGTCGTTACTTACACGTAAGATCCTTGAAAACAAATCCTCGTAAATTCGATGTAATATCCTTGAAAAGGTTTCCTCGTAAAGTCCATGTAGAATCGTTGAAACATTTTCCTCGTAAAAACCTCGTAAGACTTTCCTCGTAAATTCCTCGGAAATCATTTCGACGTAAATAACTCGTATAATGCCAATTTTCGAATTAATAAAAATATTATTTGATATAATAATTATTAATTTAATAAAATAAAAGTATTTAAATATTTGGGTTTATAAATAAATTTTAAATAAAATTCAAAGCAACAAAATATTTTATATATAATTAAGTTTTGGATTTTATAATACATAAACCGAAAAAAACTAAAAAAATTAAGGCTCGTTCATGGCCTCGTAGAATTTCTCGCTCCTCCTCGTAACATCCTCCTCGTTATGTGTGCCCGATGACTCGCCTGGAATGGGATTTTGTTGTTTCATGTTCTTCAACAAAGCTTCCCATTCCGGGTTTGTGGACGCTATAACGTCGATGAAGGCCTCGAGTCCACTCACACGGTTTTTGGTCGCGCTCAGCTCGGAACGCAACTGAGTGACTTCTTTGGTCCGTCTCTGAGCATAAGACGATATCGCTCTCGGGACATCATTGACGAAACCGATCCCCAACGTACGTCCCTTTTTCTTAGGGACAACCTTAAAAACAAAAAAAAAATATTTGTTAGTTAAATTTAAAAGGTAAATTTAATGAATTAATAATTAAAAAGATATAATGTTAAAAAATTTATCTCCTCGTAAATCTTATCCACTTCAGTTGTGGATAAGGTAACGGGTAATCCGTCGGCGGACTGCTGGGTCAGCTGAGTCTGGCGCTCCTCAACCCGAGCAATAACGTCGTTGTAGATTAGCTCGGACTTGCCATCTAAAAACTGGCCCGCCTTGTTCTTGTGGGTCCGCTCGTAAAGTTCCGGAAGAGTCGGGAGACGTCCCAACTCTTTGGCCTAAAAATATTTAAGAAAATTGTTAGAAATATATTTATATTAAAATTAATAATTAAAAAATTATTATTTAATTACATACCATTTGCAAACGGACACCGGCATGGAGTTTTTGGCCCGCAGAGTGTAGCATCGGGCCGTTACCGTGCTCGTCTACCGTGTTACGGGCGGCATCACAAATGTTTGCGATCCTAATGGAGTTGGGATCCTTCCAGTAACGGATGAGGCCGTCCCAAACACCGTGGTAAGCTCAGCGGGTTTGCCACGGGTGTACCCCTTGACGATCCAGTCGCCCTTCCAGTTGCAAACCGTGTCCGCCAAGCGAACTTGTGCCTTCCCGTAAAACGCCTTCCTCACTCTCTCACTGATCCCGATAGACCAATGATACTTTTGCTGCAAAAAAAAAATTTAATAATCTGTTATTTTAAGAAAAAAATATAAAATAATTAATTAATAGAATTACTTACAGCGTAAATCTTGACCACGTCTTTCTGATGTAGATCGGCGTCAACTTCCAGTTTGGATGCGCCATGGAGAAGTAACCTTTAATCGTCTCGGTTACATCTGTCGCAAGGCAATTGTCAACCCCAAACCTGGAAAAAAATGAAAATTTAAATTATTTAATGAAGTTATAATTAAAATAATTAATTAAAAATGCACTTACCACAAAGTCCCGTCGGGTCTGTCGGGGTCTATGATTGGTAAACCAGCTCTGCCTGGCATACCGAGAATATCCTCGACAGTGTACTGCGAGAAGGGAACAGTAGGTGGCACCATGAGATCGGAATGAACAGCGGCGGGAATCTCAGGAGGAGCCATCGGAGGAGCTACCGGAGGAGCCACCGGAGGAGCCATCGGATGAGCCATCAGAGGAGGCAACGGAGGGAAGAAATGCTGAGTCTCGGGAACAGACTCCTGATCTGAAGAACCGGAACCGTCGGCACCTGAAGAAGAACCTGGCGGGTTTAACTGACTACCAGGCTCACCGAACATCTCCCTGTAGTGAGCAGTAAGCCTGTTCGCCCGAACCTGCAAAAATATATATTTTTGAGTTTATGATCATCAATAATTAAAAATCTATCAACAATAATTAAAAAATCTATCTAACGAACATAAAATCCGTAAACCTATCTAAATTCCCTAAACTAACCACCTAAACTAACCACCTATCTAAATTCCCTAAACTAATTATGGGGCGAGGAAATTACCATTTTCGAAGGAGAGAGGAATGGGAGAGGAGTTGGAGACGAAATGGGGAGGAAATGGAGAGGAAGTTGGGACGAATGGAGAGTGTGAGGTTGTATATATAACTTACGAAGGTCTCGCAATTTCCTCGTAGAGTTACGAGGAATTAAAGAGGCCCGTCTTTCTGTTCCTCGTAAAAACCTCGTAAACTTACGAGAAAATTGCGAGGTCCGTCCCAAATCAAACGAAGAAATAGCGAGGCCCGTGTTTCTATTCCGTCCCAAAACAGAAATCCTCGGTAATTCCACGTAAGCTTACGAGGTCTTTACGACGATTCTGTCTTACGTGGAATTAACGAGGCTCGCGTTTTTATTTTTTTCTATTTGCCTTGTTATTTCGTCGTAAACTACGAGGAATTAACGAGGTTTGCTTTCTAAACCTCTAAAATCAAAAACCCCAAACCTTAAACCCCATCTTTCTTATATTCTACTTCATATATTCATAACGTATCTTCCTTTTAACCTTAATATTCTTAACATTTCAAACCTCAAAATTTATAACCACAATTCTTTAACTTCTAATATCAATCTCTTCTTTCTAATATAAACTTATACAAAATCAAATTATTTATTTAATTTTTTTTATCTTGCAACAAAAATATAATCCTTTGAAGATTTAAAAATATAATCTTTTAAAGATTTGAAAATATAATCTTTTGAAGATTTAAAAATATAATCTTTTGAAAATTATAAAATTATTAATGGGGTTTGGAGTTTGGGATTTAGACAAAATAGATAAGAAATATGGGGTTTGGGGTTTAGGGTTTAGGGGTTTAGACAACATATCTCGTTAAAACCTCGTAAACCCACGAGGAAATAACGAAGAAATAAAAAAAAACAGAAAGCCTCGGTAATTCCACGTAAGCTTACGAGGTCTTTACGACGATTCCGTCTTACGTGGAATTAACGAGGCCCGCATTTTTCTTTTTTCTATTTTTCTCGTTATTTCGTCGTAAACTACGAGGAATTAACGAGGTTTGCTTTCTAAACGCCTAAAATCAAAAACCCCAAACCACAAACACCATCTTTCCTATCTTATACTCTTCATATTCCAATCCCAAACCTCAATCTTTTATTTTTCATTCAAAACCTCAAACCTCAATATATTTTTTTCTTTATAAACATTCCCAAATTCTTTATAAACATTCCCAAATTCTTATAATCTCAATACATTAAATAGTTTTTCATGATTAAAATAATCGAATCAGATGCATTAAGTCTGAAAATCAATCATATTAAAACACAAATACATCAATCAGATACATTTTCGTCATCACTAGAAACATCATCATTTTCATTAAACTCGTCTTCAACAGCTTCGTCTGTGCCATCGTCGGTAAGATCTTCATACTCATGATTATGCGGATCAATGAGAAGAATGTCATCAATTTGTTGTTCAGGTTCCTCGACTTCATTTATCTGTTCTTCTTGCAATGGTGGTTCTTCTCCACTAATGATTCGTCCTCGAGGTGTAACTTTGATCACGGATAACCAATTTATTCCCGATTCTCTCATCCGAGGGTATGGAAGGTAGCTAACTTGATCTGCTTGTGAAGCTAAGATGAAATGTTCGAATTTGTTGTACCTGAAAAATAAAGAAAACATAGAAGTAAGCTTATTCTGCTCATGTATGCCAGATAAAGAATTTGTTGTACCTTCGTCCACCATTGACATCAACTACACCGAATTTGTTAAACCGAATACCTCTGTTGACGACGGGGTCGAACCACTCACATTTGAAGAGGACGCATTTCAGCTTCAATATCCCTGGAAATTCCACTTCAATAATCTCTGTCAAGATACCGTAGAAATCGGTTTCCCCTTTCACACATATTCCATAGTTACTGGTCGCCCGCTGTCTACCATACTCATATGTGTGAAAAGTATAGCCTCGTGTGAAATACATCTGTGAGGTGGTGACCTTTACATGTGGAGATTGAATTACTTCATGTAACCACTTAGGATAATCTGCATCGTCGTCAAAATCAACCTGCAAAAACAAAGTGAACGTTAAAATACATATCATTTATGAATAATGATTTTGAGTTAATACCTGATTCTTCAACCACTTTATAAAGTGTTGATTTTTCCTTTTGTCTACGTCAGTTGTGGATATACTTGAGAATATTTCTTCGACTTGTGAAACAAATAGGCTGTAAAATCACATTTTATATTAATTAATATTTGGCAATTATATATATGTGTTAATTTATATGTGTCCATTTATGTTACATTTCAAAATAACGAATCAATGGATCCTCAGAATTGAGTAGAATATTGGTGTGTGCACTATGAGCGTCTTCTTCACTCGACCACCAAACCTCTTTTGATTTTCCACCCAGTCGCCCAATCTGGCTAAAGATGTCAGGAACACCAGCAACTGCGTATGTTGGCGCGACACCACCATCATCATATCTCCTTGGAGCTCTTTTCCGGGTACGTACTTTTGACGCAAAGTAGTACGATGTGAAGTGAGAAGTTTCTTCCGTCAAACTTCCAGCAATTATAGAACCTTCAATCTTTGCAAGGTTCTTTGCTTTTCCCTTCAAATATTTCATGGCTCGCTCATACTGATACATACATCTGTAATGTACAGGTCCACGAAGCAATGCCTCATATGGGAGGTGCACAGCTAGATGCTCCATGACGTCAAAAAACCCAGGAGGAAATATCTTCTCCAAGTTGCACAATAAGATGGGAATGTTCTCTTGAAGCTGTTCCACGACTTCTACTTTAAGAGTGCGGGTGCTCAGATCCCTAAAAAATGCTCCAATGCTTTGTATATTCCAAAAACAATTATACACATTATTAGTCATATATTATTTCAAACTAAATCATTATATATAAAATTACTGCAATATATAATATATATAGTACCTGCAAGTGCTTCATGTACGTTTGTAGGAAGCAGCTCCGCAAAAGCAAAGGGAAGTAGTCGTTGCATAAAGACATGACAGTCATGACTCTTCATCCCAGAGAACTTTTGACCCTTTTCAGCGCATCTAGACAGATTTGAAACATACCCATCGGGGAATTTCACTTCTGATGCTACCCAGTTGAACAACACCGACTTTTTTTCTCAAGACAATCTGAATATCGGAACAGGAACTTGCCCATTGCTGTTTATATGTAACTCACTTCTTGAGCAAATATCCGGCAAGTCTAACCTCGATTTTATGTTGTCTTTTGTCTTCCCCGGGACATTCAATATTGTATTCATGATGTTCTCAAAGAAATTATTCTCTATATGCATCACATCGAGGTTGTGGCGCAGAAGAAGATCCTTCCAATATGGCAACTCCCAAAATATTCTCTTCTTGTACCAGTTGTGATGAACACCATAAGAATCATGCATATTAGGGGGGACATGCCAATTACCACCACAAGGAACTGTTTCCAAAGCTCCATAGTAATCGAGTTGCTTTTCAGTTTCTTCTCCAGTTAAATATGGAGGAGGAGTGTCTCTCACAACCTTTTTGTACCTAAACAATGTCTTGTTTCTTCGGTACGGATGGCCAATGGGAAGAAATCGACGATGACAATCGAACCAACTTGTCTTCCTTCCATTCTTCAGTTGAAACGCATCTGTCGCTCCATTACAATATGGACAAGCTAATCTCCCATGTGTAGTCCATCCCGACAACATCCCATAGGCAGGAAAGTCACTTATGGTCCACAAAAGCATCGCTCGCATCGTGAAATTCGTCTTCGTTGAGCAGTCATACGTCCTCTCCCCAGTTGACCATAAATCCTTCAACTCTTTTATCAGGGGTTGCAGGAAAACATCCAGCGACTTTTTAGGATGTTTCGGACCAGGTATTAATATGGTCAAGAATAGCAACTCCCGTTGCATGCACATCTCTGGTGGCAGGTTGTATGGCGTAAGAAAGACTGGCCACAATGAATATTGTCTCCCTGACATTCCGAATGGACTAAATCCATCTGTGCATAATCCGAGATACACATTCCGGATATTGCTAGCGAATTCCGGATATACTTTGTTAAAATGTTTCCAGGCTCTTGCATCTGATGGATGTGTCATCTCACCATCCGTCTGAGTATGCTCGGCATGCCATCTCATCTTTCCGGCAGTCTGCTCTGATTGGTACAATCTTTTCAATCTGTCTGTAATTGGTAGGTACCACATCCTTTGGTACGATACCCTATTACGTCCCCGTCCTTGCGGCTTGAATCGTGGCTTCTTGCAGAATCGACATTCTTCTAACTTCTCATCATTTCCCCAGTAGATCATGCAGTTGTCGATGCAAACATCTATCATCTCCGAAGGCAACCTAAGACTATAAACCAGTTTCTGAATCTCATAATAAGAATCAGCAGACACATTGTCTTCCGGCAAATACTCTTTAAACAAGTCTGCCCATTCATTCATGCAACTTTCAGGTAGATTGTGATCAGTTTTAATATTCATCATTCTAGCAGCCAACGACAATTTAGAGAAACCTTCTCTACAACCACTGTAAAGTGGTTGATTCGCCGCATTTAACATTTCATAAAACTTTTTTGCATCTATGTTAGGTTCTTCATCTTCATCATGAGCTACGAATGCATCAGTTACCATATCATGAACCCTATCAAAATCTACCATCTGCTCCTCCTGATGGTAACTATGTTCATTATGCAAATGATGAGCAACCGGTTCTTCCTGAAAATTGCTATTACTACTACTAGCTTCATTCTATCATAATTATTATAACCTTCTCCATGTTGAAACCAGATATAGTAATTTGGCGTGAAACCTCTATTTATTAAATGCTTCCAAACATTTTCACGATTTGTCAATTTCGAATTATTGCATTCCGACATGGACATAACATCTTACCCCTTTCTAGGACGAGCGGTGTGGAATCTGCTTGATGCATAAATGTCTCCAGTCTCACAATGTATTCTTTCGTCACTCTCCCGTTAGCATCTCTATGCATATACATCCAGCTCCACAACTCGTAGACATTCCCGGAGCCTGACATTTTTTTCTTTTCACTTTTTTTTTGTTCTTGTTGGTGTGTTTAAAATGATGTTGAAACTTCCATATTTATAGAAAATTTTCGAATCTGGTAGTTGAAGTTTTGCGATGAATTTGCGAGGAATAGGTAGGTAGAAAAAAAAAACGTGTTTTAAAATTCCTCGTTAAGTTCACGTAAATATTTCCTCGTAAAGAAGACGCGAATTTACGTGGGTTTTACGAGGAAAGTATATTTTCTCATTTCCTCGTAAAGATGATGCAAGGTTTACGTGGTGTTTACGAGGAAAGTGTATTTCCTCGTTAAAACCACGTAATGTTACGATGGTTTTACGACGAAATATTTTCTTCGTTACTTTACGAGGAAATAACGACATTTTGTTCTTTCTTTGTAAATTCCTCGTAAACTCGTCGTAAAATTACGAGGATCATATCTCCTCGTTAATTTTCCTCGCCAAAGTGTTGTTTTCTTGTAGCGGTTTTTTAATTATAAAAATATTATAACTATTAACTTAATTTTTTATTAGTTATTTAAAATAGTAAAATAAAAAACAAAAATAGACTATTTAAAATAAAAATATCTTCATGTTATATGAAAATCGATATCTAATATTTTGGAAAATAAAATAAATTTATATTTTTTGGTATAAAATCAAATAAACTGAAAATCAATAGTATATGAACTAAATCAAACCAAAATAAATATAGTTTTGATATGATAACTATTTTTTATAAATTGAAATACCGAAAAAACCACACCGAATTAATATCCGGATTGAACACTTTAACATAAACAAACCCTTATGACAAAAATTCTCATATTAGGGGTTGACTTATAAAAGGTAATTTAATCTGACGGCGCAAAACACTCTTAAGTGATCTAATGGCTTGTATGTAACCCTGTTAGGTGGGTTGAACGGCTGCGATGCAGTGTAGACGACGAGACAGAGTGAATAAAACGAGAGAGAGAGAAGCAAAGTAAAAGTAATCTCCTTTGTTTCGGTCTCTCTTCGCTGCCTATCTCTTTCCCCAGACGGGCCGACCATTAAAAAACTCTCTCGCACTTCTTTACCCCAAGGCCAAAGGCGTAGACGGTAAAACCTAAAACCCTTTCTCTGTTTCCACTAGGTTTCTGTTTCTCTCTTGTCTTCACTTTGAAACATAAAGGTAGAGACTTTTTTTTTTCCTTCAAATCGTTCCATTTTGAGTTTTAGTAATCTGGGTTCTCTTCATATTGTATTTTACTGTATAATGAGCTAGAACTTATGATTTACCGTTTACCCCAAATGCAGCATCCGACTCTGCACCATGGCTAGGCTCTTGACTAATTTCACAGTCCGTCCTTTACTCGGTCCCGGAAGACATGTTCAGTCCGAAGAGTATAGAAAACCAAGAAGAACATGTGTGAAGATGATGTACTCTTCACAAACTCCGGTTCTGAGTTTCCAGAGCTTCACAGGGTTAAGGGCTACCAAAGCGGTGGATCATCTAATAGCAAGGCCTTCTCATGGTTTCTTTAATAAGGCTAACCTTCAAATCTCATCTCGGAAAGGAAGAGCTAGCCGAGGTGTTACAAAAGCCATGTTTGAGCGGTTCACCGAGAAGGCAATTAAGGTCATAATGCTGTCTCAAGAGGAAGCTCGGAGACTTGGACATAACTTTGTTGGCACCGAGCAGATACTGTTGGGTCTCATTGGGGAAGGGACTGGGATCGCTGCAAAGGTTCTTAAATCCACGGGGATCAATCTTAAGGATTCTCGTGTGGAAGTGGAGAAGATCATTGGAAGAGGCAGTGGGTTTATGGCTGTGGAGATCCCTTTTACTCCTCGTGCAAAGCGTGTCCTGGAGTTGTCACTAGAGGAAGCTCGACAACTCGGTAAGAGCTGAACTTGTCCTGAATCTGTTTCTGTTTATTATTTTAGGGTTGGTGGTGCTTCTTATAAATACATTGTTATTTTTTTAAACTCTAGGGCATAACTACATTGGGTCAGAGCATCTCTTGCTTGGTCTTCTTCGTGAAGGGGAAGGTGTTGCAGCTCGTGTCCTTGAGAATATGGGTGTAGATGCTAGTAACATCCGGACGCTGGTAAATGCATCCTCACAACCATGTTATGTCTCTTTGTAAACAGTTTCTTGATAGAGTTTATTACTTCAGGTTATACGTATGGTCGGAGAAAACAATGAAGTGACCGCAAACGTCGGTGGAGGATCAAGCGGAAACAGCAAGATGCCAACACTGGAAGAGTATGGGACTAACTTAACCAAACTAGCAGAGGAGGTAATAAAAATGATTCACTTAGTACTCATATCTTGAAGAAACTCTCAAGAAAGTGCAATGTTAAGACTTGGTTTTTCACTTTCTGTCACAGGGTAAACTAGATCCTGTTGTTGGAAGGCAGCCACAGATTGAACGAGTGGTCCAGATCTTGGCTCGAAGAACCAAGAACAACCCTTGTCTTATTGGAGAACCTGGAGTTGGTAAGACAGCAATAGCTGAAGGACTCGCACAGAGAATAGCCAGTGATGATGTTCCTGAAACAATTGAGGGGAAGACAGTAAGAAAAATTCTCTCTATTGGATATGTCTTTTAAGATGCTGAGAAGAGTATATGTTTTCAAAGTGTTTTACCTTTACTTTCCAGGTTATAACTCTTGATATGGGTCTTCTAGTGGCTGGAACCAAGTATCGTGGAGAATTCGAGGAAAGATTGAAGAAGCTTATGGAGGAGATCAGACAGAGTGATGACATCATTCTGTTTATTGATGAAGTGCACACTCTGATCGGTGCAGGAGCAGCCGAAGGTGCCATTGATGCTGCCAACATCTTAAAGCCAGCTCTTGCCAGAGGTGAATTGCAGGTAATGTTTCCCATCCTCTCTATTGGTCAAAATGTATTATATTAATGTAAACAGAGACTCAATTGTTATGGTTTGTAGTGTATTGGTGCAACAACATTGGACGAGTACAGAAAGCACATTGAGAAAGATCCTGCGTTAGAGAGAAGGTTCCAGCCTGTGAAGGTACCTGAACCAACTGTTGATGAAGCTATACAGATCTTGCACGGTCTCCGTGAGCGGTATGAGATCCACCACAAGCTCCGATACACTGACGATGCCTTGGTTGCTGCTGCGCAACTCTCACATCAGTACATCAGGTACTTGTTTCTTCCTTGTTTTCAACACAGTTTCTTAGACAAGTTTGCAGCGTTTTAATCAAATCCTGTTTGTTTCTTCTCTTGAATGAGAATAGTGATCGGTTTCTACCAGACAAAGCCATTGACTTGATTGATGAAGCTGGGTCTCGGGTTCGACTGCGCCATGCTCAGGTTCATAGTTGCATGTCTCTTGCATTGTCAGAACATTGTCTTTTATATGTATATAACTGAGGATGGAGTTTTTTTTGTTTGATTAGGTCCCTGAGGAAGCTAGAGAGCTTGAAAAGCAACTAAGACAGATCACTAAGGAGAAGAATGAAGCTGTGAGAGCCCAAGACTTTGAGAAGGTGAGTTTGTCTTACTGTCTATAAACCCAAGATTAGTGTGTTTACAGTGTTCTTCTCCAATCCAACAGGCTGGTTCTCACCGTGACCGGGAAATAGAGCTAAGAGCCGAGATGGCAGCTGTTTTAGCCAAAGGCAAAGAAGTGAGCAAAGCTGAGACAGAAGCTGGGGAAGAAGGAGGACCTACTGTCACTGAATCCGACATCCAACACATTGTCTCCACCTGGACAGGAATCCCTGTAGAGAAAGTCTCCTCCGATGAATCTAGCCGTCTTCTCAAGATGGAGCAGACGCTACACACAAGAGTCATTGGCCAAGACGAAGCCGTCAAAGCCATTAGCCGGGCCATCAGACGTGCACGTGTTGGACTCAAGAACCCGAACCGTCCCATAGCGAGTTTCATCTTCTCTGGTCCAACCGGTGTGGGGAAATCAGAGCTTGCCAAAGCTTTAGCTGCTTACTACTTCGGTTCAGAAGAAGCGATGATCCGTCTCGACATGAGTGAGTTCATGGAACGGCACACGGTCTCAAAACTCATCGGTTCGCCTCCTGGTTACGTAGGGTACACGGAAGGAGGTCAGTTAACTGAGGCGGTTCGACGCAGGCCTTACACGCTTGTCCTCTTCGACGAAATAGAGAAAGCTCATCCGGATGTGTTCAACATGATGCTTCAGATCCTAGAGGACGGGAGACTAACAGACAGCAAAGGAAGAACTGTTGATTTCAAGAACACGCTTCTGATCATGACATCGAACGTAGGAAGCAGCGTGATTGAAAAGGGTGGCAGAAGAATCGGGTTTGATCTCGACTACGACGAGAAAGACAGCAGCTACAACAGGATCAAGAGCTTGGTCACCGAGGAACTGAAGCAGTATTTCAGACCGGAGTTCTTGAACAGGTTAGATGAGATGATTGTTTTCAGACAGCTGACGAAGCTGGAAGTGAAGGAGATTGCTGATATAATGCTTAAAGAAGTGGTGGTGAGGCTTAAGGAGAAAGAGATTGAGCTTCAAGTGACGGAGAGGTTTAAGGAGAGAGTGGTGGATGAAGGGTTTGACCCGAGTTATGGTGCGAGGCCGCTGAGAAGAGCGATAATGAGGCTTCTGGAAGATAGCATGGCGGAGAAGATGCTTTCAAGGGAGATTAAAGATGGTGATTCGGTGATTGTTGATGTTGATGCTGAAGGAAGTGTGGTTGTGTTGAATGGTAAGAGTGGAGGTGGTAGTATTGCTGAAGAAGCCATGGAAGATCCAGTTTTTGTGTTGTAGAAGGAATGATAAGTGTTCTAGAGATTTTTGTTTTTTTTTTGTTTTCTCTCTTCTAGCTGGATATTGATTGCTTGGGTTGTGTTGCATGTGTTTTCTTTTTTTCTTTTTTTTTTTTTTGATCAAAGTGTTTTTTTTTTTTCATTTTCACAAAGCTTGTTGGACTTGGATTGCTAGAAGCATTAATGGTCCCATCTCTAACCGGGTCAGGTGTTTTCAGGTTATTTTTTTTTCTTCTTCTCTGACCACTTTCTTTACTGAACTGAAAACTCTTGCACCTATTTGTCAAAGACCGAGAGGATGTGGCTAGACAAGGTGCAATCCTTAGGCCATGAGCATTGAGAGTTCATGGCAAAAGTACACACAGTTCCCAATAAAAAAAAATATTAAAATATCCCAGTTTTGTTGAACCCGCCTCGCGTGAGCTCTCTGTGGTGAATCTGGTTCGCCACGTGGTGGTTTGCTAGTAGTTTTTTTTTTTTTTAGAAAAAGTAAAACGAAAAATAATAAATAATAATAATAATAATAAATAATCAAAATGGTGAACTCCAACACGGGTTCACCAATGAAGATGTCCTTACAAAGCATCCAAGAAACTCTACATAGAGAGGGGGTATTAAAGAAAGACGAGACAAAAAGGGCGTACCCTCTCCTCTCTAAAGATTAGAGAAAAAAAATTCATTACCATATACATCTACAAATCTGGATTTTGGGATTTAGAAATAGGAAAACAAAAAGAGAAAAAGAAATCAACATTTGCTTTTGGCTATGCAGAATGCCAAAAATATATAGCACTCGTCTAGATGTGACATGCGATTACTAGATAATAATCCTTTTTGAGCGTGCAGATTCATTATAAGATGAGCTTATAGGTGTTACTAGAGAAACATAATAATGCTCATCCACCGTTCTGACACCCAAGTTTTCTCGACAAACCATTTCGTCCTGTGTTAAAATCATCTTTTGTAGATTTGTATAATGTAATTGTGTAGCTCATTAGTAAGCCAATGGCTGAGTATATATACATCATGAGCAACTACGTGATCTCTATCGTAACCACAAGATTCATCTATATCTATCTACTGATATGGACTTATCTATACTTCAAACATATATCCCCCAATACTCTCCCTCAAGTTGGAGTATGTGGATTAATTTGCGAGTCAGAAATAATATGATGAGTGACGATGAGACCGGCTTTAACAACATCTCTAAATGAATGACAATCACGTTCCAAGTGCTCCGTACGCTCATGAAAAGCCAGATTCGCTGCAATGTGTATAGCAATTTTATTATCACAGAAGAAACGCGTAGGCACAGGTTGATCAACACCAAATTCCTTGAGAAGACGCCGAATCCACTTTGTCTCTTTTACTGCAACTCCCATCGAACGATATTCAGCCTCTGCTGATGATATTGCAACTGTATCTTGCTTCTTTGTCTTCCACGCAATAGGAAAACCCCCAAACATAACAACAAACGCACTCAAAGACCTCCGAGACAAAGGGCAACCACTCCAATCCGCGTCGCAGTAGACATTTAGCGCGAGGTCTGAGTTTGATGACAGTAGTATCCCTTGTCCTGGTGATCCTTTTAAGTAACGCATGACCCTAAGCGCTGCTGACCAATGTTTTTCAGTAGGCGCTTGCATGAACTGAGATAGTAAATGAACAGAATAGCACAACTCAGGCCGAGTGTTGAGAAGGTAAATCAAACGCCCCATCAGACGAAGGTATTTAGTAGGATCAGCGAGAGAAGGTGCTTTGGACTTGGCGAGCTGATGATTTTGCTCCAGCGGAGTCGACACTGGCCTAGATCCAAGATTGCATGTTTCTGCGACGATATCAAGCGTATACTTACGCTGCGAGAGAAAAATACCTTCAGGATCTCTGCTAACTTCTATACCAAGGAAATATTTCAACTTCCCCAAATCCTTCATTGCAAAACACTTACTTAAATATTCCTTGAACCTTCGTACCATATGAGAATTGTTGCCGCATATAAGTAGATCATCAACATAAACGAGAACTCGGAGCTCAACACCATGGCGTTCATAGGAAAAGAGAGAGTAATCTTCATAAGATTGCTCAAAACCAAACCGTATCAAAGCATCAGAGAGCTTCTTAAACCAGCATCTTGGAGCCTGTTTCAGGCCGTATAAAGACTTCCGCAGTTTACACACTTTGTTTGGATGAGAATGTCGAAAGCCTGGAGGTAGCTTCATGTAGACCTCCTCCTCAAGATCTCCATGAAGAAACGCGTTCTGGACATCCATTTGATACACTTCCCACTGCTTGGCTGCAACCAGTCGCAATAGAGCACGTACCGTTGTCATCTTGGCACCGGAGCAAACGTTTCTTTATAGTCCTCTCCCTCTATTTGACTTTTACCATTGACAAGTAGACGAGCCTTGTATCTCTCGATTGTACCATCTGCATTATATTTGATTTTTAAGATCCATAGACAGCCAATAGCTTCTTTTCCAGGCGGCAAATCTATGATATCCCAAGTGTCACTATCTTCAAGAGCAATCACTTCTTTTCCAACAGAATTCCTCCAAACTTCTAGTTTCATGGCTTCAGTGAAGTTCTTTGGTTAAGAGGCGTTTGCTATTGCTGTCAAAAAGTTCGTTGGGTAGTAGAAAATTGTTCATCAGTAATATAATCAGACAGAGGGTACAGTGATTTACCTAAGACCGATGCCGAAGACTCTAATGTGGGGGAGGAAAAAACGAAATAGTGTGTATTATTTTCAGAGTCAGCTGTTGCATTGTAGAAGATAGTCACGAAGTCTCACTGGTGTTGTTTTCTTCTGTTGACCTCTACCAAGTGTTTCAGGCACAACTGCCTCTGCGTCGTTAGTAGCATTCGTCGGAGAAGATGCTTGCTCAGGAGCTGACGTCGAGACTTCTTGTATAGAAGCATGAAGTGTTTCTGAGACAGGAAGAGGTGATTCTGAATTGGAAGCAGGAGGTGCCTCTGAGACAGTGATAGCAGGCGGAATAACAGGAACCGGCTCCTCTTTTCGCTTCCAGAAATGTCTGATTGATCAACCACGCTCCCCCTTACGCCCAACGGTGGAAGATTCCAATCTTCATCGCTAACGGTGTCTATTGGAGAGCCGTCTGCAGGCTCAGTTTTCTGGTCTGCATATGGAAACAAGTCTTCACGAAACACTACATCACGGGACACCAGAAACACATTCCTGTCAATATCGTAAACCTTCCAGCATTTCTTGCCGATGGGGTAACCAACAAACACACATAGGCGACTGCGAGGTCCAAACTTGTCCTTATCTCGAGAGGTTCTGTGTACATAGCACACTGATCCAAAAACCCGCAATGCCTTGTAATCAGGTGCAACACCATGGATAACTTCATAATATGAACGCCCGTTCAGAACTGAAGATGGATTTCTATTGATTAAATAAGCAGCCGTGAGAACTGCTTTGCCCCAGAACTTGATTGGTAAATTGGCTTGAAACAAGAGAGCGCACGAGACGTTTAAGATGTGTTTGTGTTTTCTTTCGAAGCGACAATTTTGTTGTGGAGTGTTGACACACGAAGTTTGATGAACAATATCTTGATCCTTAAACAACGACGACATAACCATGAACTCTGTTCCGTTGTCGCTGCGCACCATTCAGACCGGTTTATTGAACTGTTTTTCTGTGTAAGACAAGAACTATTTTAGAAATTTCTGAACTTCTAATTTTTCAAGAAGAAGAAACGTCCATACAGCCCTGGAGTAATCGTCGACTATAGTAAGAAAATAAACTGCTCCACAAGACGAGGAAGCTCTGTAAGGACCCCACACATCAACATGAATAAGAGAAAAACATTGTTGTTTTATTCATACTTTCATAAAAAATTCACGAGTTTGCTTACCTCTAAAAAAAGTGTCGCAAGGACTTGAGCTAGCTGATTTAGAAACAAAAGATAAATCTGAAAACACTGAAAACGACGGATGACCCAAGCATTGATGCCACATAACATGATCAGAAACTCTAACTGCCCGATGACTCTTCACTGAAACCAAATCCGTAAAGTAATACACACCATCGCGTTCCTCACCGGCTCCAATCAGAGTCCTCGAAAAACGGTCCTGCAAAACACAAATCGTATCAGTGAAGGTTGCAAAACAGTTTGCTTGCTTCAGAAGTTTCACAACTGATATCAAAGTGCAGTTTAAATTATGAACAAATAACACTCTCTGCAGTGTGATCTTATCGGACAAGACAAATGTTCCCATCTTTACTGCAAATGTTCTGTTCCCGTCAGCAAAGGAAATAGAACAAGGGGAAATCGTTTCAAGATGAGTCAATAAATCACGATTCCCCGTCATATGGTGCGACGCACCCGTGTCGAGAATCACATCACCCAATTTGTTCTTACCAAACAGCTTGTCAGAGGCTTGATTACCAGCTTTCTCTTGGATCATCTGGCTGAGCACTTTCCACTGATCTGCAGAGAACTCCGGAAAGGATGAGTTGGAGCTCGTAACTGAAGCTTGAGCAATGTTTTCTTGACCACGCCCTCGACTGTTCATCCCACGGCCTCTTCCTCTGTTACCAAATCCCTGACCACGACCTCCACTACGTTCGTTGTACCTGTCAGGAAACCTGACAAGTTGCCAGTAATCACGCTTCTCGTGATCCGAACATCCATAATGAGAGCATATTAAACGAGAACGCAGTATCGAGTTATCTCCCCTGTTTGAAGTGGAGTCGCTAGAGGCGTCTCTTCGTGGAGGAGTAGAGCTCTGACGTGCTACGAACCAACTGCTTCTTGCTGCTCATGACTTCGTGCAGACGCCAGTCTCTGTTCCTCTCTCACCATCTTATTGTAAATCTCACCAAGAGAAGGCAACAGGTCAAGACCAATCACGCTTGTAGATATGTTAACAAAGCGTGAATCGTCTAAACCCATCATAAACTGATGAATTTTCTCATGTTCTCTCTCCTTAGCAATAGCTGCTGCCGCTCCACACGTACAAGCATGAATCGGTTGGTAAACTTGCAACTCCTCCCACAACTTTGAGAGATTACCAAAATAGTCCAACACGGATAGTCCCTTTTGTCTACACGAGGCAAGATGAGCTTTAATCTGATGAACACGTACATTGTTCCCCACGGAAAATCTCTGCTTCAGATCTTCCCACAACTGGTACGCCTCCGTGATGTACGTGACGGTAGATCGCACCTTCGGTTCGATAGAAGCTCGAATCCAGCCTACTATCATAGAGTTAACGGTCAGCCAATTCTCCAGATCGGGACTGGTTTCCTCCGGTTTCTTTAGAGTTCCTTTGATGAAACCTAATTTACGTTTGGCTTGCAGAGCATTGACCACCTCTACGACCATTCGTTGTAATTTTCACCATTCAGTTTAACATAACAAATTATGGCTCCTGGATTGTCGGAACCGAACAACTGTAAGGCGAGTTCAACATCGCTTCTTCCTTCTTCTGAATAATCAGAGCACCTTGAGGATCAGCCATGACTTACACGTCAATTAACAAGAACAAAAGATCAGAGTTTTGAAGATCTTCTGCTCTGATACCATTTAGATTTGTGTACTGTAATAGTGTATCTCATTAGTAAGCCAATGGCTGAGTATATATACATCATGAGAAGCTACGTGATATTTATTGTAACTACAAGATTTATCTATATCTATCTACTGATATGAAATTATCTATACTTCCGTAAATATCTGAACATATGTCCCCCAATATCTTTTGAGTCATTGTGCAGAGAGATTTCGCTTCGGACTCTGCTTCTTGAAGCCGTTCTGCAGCAGCAGTAGCCTCTTCTTTCAAGCTCTGAATATAGCAGGGAAGAATAAGACAATGTTTAATCATGCAAATAAAAGTAGTTCATCTAATGAAACATGTACACCAGTGTACCTTACCTCAAGTTCTGAACGTAGAGAAACAAGTTCCTCATCCTTCCCATTTTTTTTCTGATTAGCAGCATTTAGAGCAGTCTGTCTGTGACAGAAACAATTTTTCTCCAGATCTTAAATCGTATGTTTACATAAACAATTGATCGTTTTTTTTCGTGCCAAAACCTTAAATTATCTGTTTCCCGCCAAACTGTTAAATATAATTTTCTCATTAAAATCACAAAATTGTTTTTTTTCAGCCAAATAGCCAATTGTATTTACCATAAACCATGCTTTTCCAAAATCTAAAAGCATATTTTTTATTACCAGTCCCCAAAATATTTGTACTTAGTTAATAACCTCTTAAACTATAAGATTATTATTCATGAATTAACCATTAAAACCATTAACTTATTAACTTAAATAAGTTAACACAATCCATTTGTGAAATGGGTTGGACTAATCCATTATACACTAAGTTTTTTTTTTTTTTTAATCTGAGGGTATCACAGACCTATGGTGACTTACATGTTAGTGTCTCAGGCCCGTCTCCTTACCACCCGACCACAATCACTCGGTCAATTACCCACTAAGTTTAAAACCATTTGAATATAATTTGATATGGAACAAATTTTGACATCTCTAGATACAATTTTTTATATCAAATCTTAACTATTCAAAATTGATATATATTTTAATTACATTATGTAATTTTGTAGTTTTTATCTAAGGAAGAAGAAAATATTTTTATATATTAATAATTAATTTGATGGTTAGTTTAATGATAAACTAGATTCTGCGATGAAGTAACCTATATTTTTAAGAAGTGTAAGAATCATTCTCGTGACACATGACATTCATGAAACGAACGAAACTAGATTACCGAAGTCTTTGAGAAGATGATCATCATAAAAAGATTTCTATTAGATATTTCATTTGATCATCTTTATATTTTTTTTTATTTTTTTTGGTAAAAACAACTTTATATATTTATCAACACAATCATATATTATCAAATCATTTCCATGGGAAACATTTAACTTTTTTACCAAGCTTGCATGGGCCATCAGGTTTGATAGTCCAGGTAAATTTATAACCGTCATCTTGATCTCTCTGAGCATCAAATATATCAAAATGCTTGACCTGATTGTTCCATTGGAAGCTGCAGAAGAACAGTGTTGATTTCCATATATTTGGCTGAAATGAAAAGTGGTAATCTGTGTTGGCAGCCAACTTTTGAACCCCCAAATCGTTATCTTTGGATTTGCAATGAACCGTAAGAAGTGGACCTCCAAGATTATTTGTCATCGTGAGGACGGTTCGGGGCCAAAACGGTGGTAACTCATGACTCGGATCAAACAAAAGAACCATGATCAGAAAAGCAACACAAAATTTTAGTGAATTTTTCATTGATGCAGGATTTCTCAATATGATTGCTATACTGGAGTTGAATTTGAAGTAATTTGGGATGGCTCAACAGATTCAGTCCATATATATAGCGCTTTCGTAGTAATTAGTCAAACGTTTTTTTAAGAGTAATAAATTAGAATCAGTCAAAGAGTAATAAATTAATTACTAACACCAATTGGACAGGCGAATCAGTCAATGCGGAATCACCGAGGCTAGGTCCGACTTGTAACGTATGTTTGTGAAACTTGTCGCCCAAAAAGACATGCACAAAACAAAGTGTTGACTACACAATAACAAATATTAAAAATGTGTTTTTATTTGGGAATTCGGTCCTAAACTTTTCTGGAATTACCAAAAAAATCATGTACACTTGCATGGCCAATAAAAACTTAAACTTTTGTTGACTTATTTAAATTATTTAGAAATTTACGATTGACTAACCAGATTAGCACACCATTAAACGAGAATTAAGACATCATTAACTCAATATTAACTGTTGGCGTTAAGTAAAACAACGTCGTTTCGTTTTACACGATTTGAAAATAAAAACCTGAAGAGAACTGGTTTCGAACCCAGGTTGTTTGGATCAAATGGCAAAGTATTTTACCACTAGCCTTTTACCACTAGCCTAGTGGTACATTCAATGTATGTATTAACACATTTGTTTTATTTGGTACTGATTATGAATATAAAAAAATTCTCTAAAAATTTAAAAGGTCTTTAAAATTCCAAAAATATGAAAATAAAGAATTTTTTTATAAAATTAATTTTGAAACTAAAAGTAAAAATAAAATTTTATTTTCCTTTAAAAGATCAAAATTCTTCCAAAATTTTCATTTTTAAAAACAAATTCCAAAGAAAGAAATTTTTCATTTTTCAGATAAAAAAATCAAAAAAAAAACGAAAAATATAAAAAAGGTTATAAAAAATTCGAATCTGAAAATAATCAGAATCTATTAAAAATAAAATTTTTTAGTTTTTTTATAAAATATTATTTTTATTAAAAAATGCCAAATTTTTTTTTCATTTTTGAAAATTTAAAAAGAAAATTTGAAAAAAAAAATAATTCGAAAAAAAAATTTCAAAAAAGGGATAAAATTTCAAAACTGAAAACATATAATCAGAAACTATAAAAAATTAAAAAATAGTAATAATTTTTTTTTATATTTTCTGATTATATGTTTTCAGATTCGAAATATTTCATAACTTTTTTGGAATATTTTTTCGAATTTTCTTTATTTTTCGAATTTTTTTTAATCCGAAAAATGAAAATTTTCTTTTTTTTTATAATTATTTTTTCAATTTTTAGAAATTTTAAAGATCTTTTTAAGTTTTTAGATAATTTTTTTATATTCAAAATCAGTACCAAATAAAAGTAAATGTGTTAGTAAATACCCATGTTCGGAAACGCGCTAGGCGTGAGTCGGGCGGTCAGGCTAGGCCTAGCGAGTTGATGAAAAATCGGAGATTAATCGACGATTAATCGGGGATTAATTTTGGGATTTATTTCATTTATTTTGAATGTTGCATACAAAAATAAATTAATTACGTAACAAATATTATTTATTGATGTGGTCTAGTGGTCATAGTTTTTGATATATGTCCTTTAATAGCTAGGTTCGAAGCCCAGGTAGGTAGCATTTTTTTTGTTTCTGTTTTTCCTTTTTTCATTAGTGGCATAATTGTAATATTGTCATCATCTTCCTCACGAGTTTTAGGGTTACACAGAAATTATTTCATGGCCGCCATTCTTCATTTTACAGATTCCTTTCATTTTGTTTATGATTTTCGTGCTGTTTATACTTTAAACTTGTGGATTTAACATGCTAGACCCGAATTCAAGCTTTAAACCCTCAAAAATGTAAATTATTTTGATGGCTCCGATTTAATGGCCGAGTAGGACATAATCTCCACGCTGACCCACCGCCCAACGTTTTTCCGCCGCTTAATCGTCCGGTGCGGGCGCGTTTTAGAACATGGGTAAATGCATTGAATGTACCACTAGCAAAGTATCTTGCCATTTGATCTAAACAACTTGGGTTCGAACCCAGTGGTCTACTTGATTTTATTTTCAAATCATGTAAAACGATGTTATTTTTTCTGTTAAATTTGCTGATGGCGTGCTAAATTGGAAAGTCAACAAAAACATTGTTAATGTTATAAACCATTGGATGGACGGACATAACCGAACCGTACCGGACAGTACCGGGCGGACGTACCGGACAGACAATACCGAACCGGACCAGACGCATGAGGAAGAAAGGAAGACTTAGACTTTACCATATTTATGTATTAGCATATTTGTATTAGGATATTACTATTTCCATGTATTTCCTATTTCCTATTGGAAATAGGATCTTTCCATTTATCTCTTCCTTGTAACATGTATATATAGATGCCTATTGGCACATCAATAATAAGAAGATATACAAGTTGAGAAAAGATAAAGATGCATAAGAAAATAGCACTTGAGATTAAAAGATATAAGCGAGGATCAAAACCCACGAGAATACAAGAATGCATTCATAGACTAAAAGAAACTGTGGGGGTTTAAGAAAGATTCAAAGAATCTATAAAAGAGATGGGTGTATTGGCCATATATAGAAACACCATCTGATAAGATAAAACCAGTGAAAATGGGTCATGTGTGGGAAAGGAAAAGAAATCGTGAGACATGGACTAAGGTGTTCATATTCCTATTTAAAGCATTCAAGGAATGGCTTGATTACACAAGGATACTCACAAAGACCAAGGAACATATTATAAGGAGATATACTCCTATGTGGTGGATGCTACTACAAATCCGAAAGTGATAAAGGTCTGGATATAAGAAAAGAGAAATGTAGTAAGCAACATGATTGATCACTGGATAAAGAAATGATAAGAGTATCAGAAAGATGAGAAAAGAAATTCTCATAGAATAGTTTTGTTCCTAAGCTATTCATGGACAGAAACGAAAGGCAGCTGCATATAAGGCATATAATGCATGTAAAGGATAAGACTAAGTAATACTTAGTGAAAGGAGTTCTATAAGAACGTCCCTGAACACTCCATGCATATATTATGAAGGAAATTCCTTGTGTTCATACTTAAAGAAAGGATGATTAGATCGATTGATTCTCGGACAGGCTATGATAAGAATACAATGATCTATAGTGGAGATGATAGCCATGAATATGTATTGAGATCTATGATCCAAAGTACCAAGAATAGAATGTGATATGGTCAAAAGAGAATAAGAGGATGAATCCATCAGATTCACGACCAAAGACCCATATCAACTAGGATCACGTCCAACCTAGTTCGACCTTAATCATCTTGGTTCTAGTCCAGCCCGTTCCGATCCGTTCCCTTCGGTCTTCTCCGACCTGAAACGTCCATAGTAAGGGGAACGGCATATTGATCCAAAAGTGGCTTAGTTTTGATGAACATCAAATTATAGCATGATAGCCATTCATGAACAAGTTATGGACATATAATAAAGAAGGTTCATGAAGAGTTTGGTCAAAAGCTATGAACGGGACACACACAATGGACATAGCATGATCCGAGTAGATCATGGATATACTAAGGCATTCATGGTCGAAATTTATCTAAGAAAGATGGACCATGTAATCATCTCGGTCTTGTTCCGGCCCCGTTTCGGCTCGATCCCCTCGATCATGTTCCGACTAAACCGGTTCCAGTGACCACTATATTCAAATCGTGGTATGGCTATGGACAAGGCATGTGTCCTTGGTCCAGGAAAGACTTTACATAAGTACTTTTAAGACTTATGCACATCCGACCAAAAGAAATGTATTGATATGATTGGCGCCTTGATATGGCAAGCCATACTAGGTCGGATAAGTTTTATGGATATGTTCAGATCATAAGACATTGATACTAAAGCCATACACGTCCCCTGCCATAAGTGTTATTGGCACTTTACTTAGATAAATTTGGCATGTCCGAACATGAGACAATGGGACATGATCAATATATCCTAAGTTACCTTCTAAGGAACTAAAAGTTTGAGATTGATTTATACTAACCAAACCCAAAAGAAAAGGGATTGTTTGGTTTTAATAAATGTTACAGGTTTATACAAGGTCTCAAACAGGTTATACACATTTGGAGAATGATGAAGAAGCACAAAGTACTACAAGTTCAGTCATGAGAAATGTTAGCCGACTTCTTCACCATGTCTACACCAACTACACATCTATGAAGTATACCTATCCGTTTGGGACATGGCAACAGAAGGACCAGTTCAAGACTTGGCGCCCATGAAGCTAAACCATCAAAGTATCCATGCGCCAGACTTGAAAAACGGAGGTCCAGAACAGGGGGAGTAGTGTGTGTTGTACTCTTTTTCCTTCACTTCGGTTTTGTCCCACTGGGTTTTCCGAGTAAGGTTTTAATGAGGCAACATTAAGCACACTACAAGCTCTATATGGTTCTGGCATCCAAGGGGGAGTGTTATGAATATTATGTTTATGGATGTCCAACCCATTAGATATTTACTTGTAATCTTGGCCCGTTTATGGCCTATTGTATTTAGGCCCATGTCGCAATGTATTTCCTATATAAGGAACACTTTGATTCAATAATAAAACACAGTTTCACAACACGTTATCAGCACGAAAGCTCTGAGAAAACCCTGAGTGAATTTCGAAACCCTTTTTCCCAGCAACCACCATAAACCCTAGAAATCAGACGAAACTTCAAAACACCGTATCTCCTCAACCCGACGGATCCAGACGACAAGCCACCTATCAAATTCAAGATCTCGACGAGGCGTATCCAACGCCGTCGACCTCATCGCAATCCGATACCGGACGCATTCTCACGAGCTATTACAAGAAGCGCCGTCAACTTGATTCAAAACCCTAATTCGGACGCAACTTCAAATCGACGTATCTCTTAAACCATAAGGATTTAGCCGACGTTCCATATATCCAATTGAAGCTCTCGACGAGAATAATCCAGCGCCGCAAACCTCGTCTCAATCCGAGTTCAGACGCGTTCTCCACCTCCGTTTCAATCCGCGTTGACAATTTCCTTTTTACTAAAGGAAACCCTAGCTGTCTTTCCATTCTCATCCGACCAGCACCCATACTGACCATCCGACGAATTGATCAGCACCCGATAAGCCACCAGACGATCCGACAGTTCATCCAACAGCCGGTAGAGGTTCCGGACGATCCGATCAGCCCGTTCCTTGCTCGCAATAGACGTTCAAGCCGTTCGCGGTTTTCTCTCCTCTCTCTAGGTGGTCCAGTTTCAGATTCTCTCCAATCTAAAGGTAAATAAAATCTGAAACACCCTTTGGAACCATATCAAAACGAATTTGGTTGTTTGTTAAAGGATTGAACATTAAAATTTGATGAACCTAAAAACCTAGGACAATTGAATCCCTAAATAAATTTGAGGAATTAGGATTTGGTTTAGTTCTCCCGTTAAGTTGCTAGATCAAACGGTCATTAGGTTGTTAGAAGCACAAATATTCCTTATTCAATAAGAGATTGATTAAATCAATTAAAACCAAAACACTAAGTGTTCTTGGATCTCGAAAACCTTATGATCTGAATGATCAATCGAAGCCAATAGAAATCGATCACCCCTTAAACCCATCTTGGTCGATTTCACAAACTATAAATTCTATAAACTGAAATCTGAATTATTTTATTGATTGTTTGATTGATTGATTTGTTGAAATTTCCTTTCTGCTAAAATGGAAAATTTCCTTTTCTGAAAAAATAGAAAGTTTCTTTTTATAAAAATTTCTTTTTCTGAAAAGTTTTCAGCTTATGTTAAATTGCATATTCCATACTGAATTTGAAATAGGAATATTGCTAGAATGCTCACCATTGATCATTGATTGCTTAAACTGAATTTGGAATCACATAGAAACAATATATTAGGATCTCATCCGAATTTTGTTGATTGAATTATCTGAACAAATTGTTTGAGGTTTATTGTTTCATTTTATCACTTAGAATCATTGATTGCTAGGTTGATAAAAATCGATTGCATTAAGGAATAATCATTCAATCGGAACCGTGTGGTTCACTTGCATACATAATGATGTTTAGGTTGTTAGTATGATTGTTCATCTAGGTTGCTAGACTGTCTGATTCATTAGGTTGATAGATTTACATTAAATCCGACCTGAACACTTAGAATCATCCTGCTAGGATAGATTAAATGAATCCAGACTGTTCATACTAACCAGCCGTGTGGCTTTGCATCATGTACTGTGGTCGTGTGACCTAAGGGTCGTAAGACCTGATGCATTATAACCCTGAACATATAGTTTATATTTCATATATCACTTGTCTGAAATTTTTTCTAGTTAGGTCCGCAGGAACCTAGATCACATAAGAACACTTGAAAATTTCTGAGGTTGATATATGATTGCTTAAAGGGATATTTCATGTTGATTGATTAATACTTGTTAGAAATTTTTGTTTTGGTTGGTGTGAACCATTGATATATTGAGTGATAAAATTTCTAAAAGTATTTTCATGTTTGATTGATTATTTGAATGCATGAATTCTAAAAATTGATTGATATGATTCAGATGTCAACCTTGGATTATGATACCCTAAAAATTTCTGGAGAAAATTATCTAGGATGGGCAATGAATATCTCATATATACTATGGACAGAGGGTCTTGGGAAATGTATCATCAAGGATGATCATGGAACCAAAAGAACGAAATGGCATTAACAGTAATGAGCCATCATCTCATTGAGGAACTGAGAAATCAGTACCGAGATATAGAGAGCCCCCGATGCCTCTGGACAGAATTAATGTCCAGATACACTAAGGTGTTATTACCAAAGATAAGGCATGAGTGGATGAGCCTCAGATTCCGGGACTATGGGTCTGTGGAAGAATATAATTATACCCTGTCCGAAATAGCTCATAACCTGATATTATGTGGTGAAAAGTTAACAGATGAGGAATTACTTGAAAAGGCATTCTCTACAGCAGATCCAAGAGATCTATTTTTACATCATAGAGAGAAATTTTTCACCACATACAATGATCTGTTCTCATACTTATTACAAAGAGAGTGGATGAATCAAATAAAGAATGAGATGAGTGGTTATGAAGCAGATTGTGATGAAAGAGATAATAAATCCGAGGAAGCCACATCCAAAGTGACAGTTGGAGTGGCCGGCTTGACCACAGGCTAAAAGGCCATTTGACATCCTGAAATTTTGCTTTGTTTGTTTGATTTACTTTAAATCTTATTATGTTATATGATTTAGTGTTTTTATGAAAACCTTTATTGGAATTTTATTTATTGAATGATTTTTATTTATCTTAGAATTACAAAGCATAAAAATATTCACGAAAAATAAAAATAAAATTCTCCCAATAAATCTTGTTCTAGAAGGATAGTTAGACCACAGCCAAGGCATTGCCTGAAGGGCATTATATACACCCAATTTCGTGGCCCATTGAGTACTAACAAGAAATGGTTTCCATATAGAAACAATGGGCAAAAGAGAACAAAAGGTTCCTACAGATTTTGAAAGAAAAATCGCCAAAGGCCTTATAAGAAAGTGGTCAAGACTATACCTATATACTCTACTGATTAATACTATGCTAAGATCAGTATGATGAGAGGCAAAAGAGCCATGGTAACCAGTTGGTTAACCATACGAAATTACACTTAATGGCATGACCGGACTAGCCATCCGGATCGATCCAAACTTGATGCAAATAATTGAAAGGCACAAAAGAGTTATCCCATAGAATCTCACGTTGTGAAACATGTACACAAGGAAAGCTCATGAGGCTTAACTGTCCCAAGTATCATGAAATGGCATAATGGTTTATAGCATGTTCATGAGGGGGAGAATACACACCCGTGTGGTACATGACCATACTATAACATGAACATGATCCGTGGGACATGGTCTATGGCCATGGTAAATTAATACAAAGACAAGCCACGTCCATCATGATAAACCATCCGGTCGAGACCGGGATGGATGGACAAGACGTGGACGCGGTCAACAAAGTTCATACGACCGTACCACGGACGATGAAACCAACCGGGTCGAAAACAGAACCATGGACAATCATTTGGCCGATTTCCTATAATACAAAGGCCACGACCTAATGCTTGGGAACACACTGATATACATGTGTAAAGACAATATGCATCAGGCCATATAAGTGAGCATAGATATTCCCATCTCAGATTGAATACGGGTCACGACCAGACATATGAAATCTTAAAGAGATTTAACCACCACATTCATATGTGCTTTCTAAGATAGAAACTGAGATAAGAATTGGGAATATATGTTGGATAGGAGTATGACTTTCTCCCACGAATTTATATGAAACCTTGAGCCAAATATGGGTGATAAGATTAAATGGCCAGGTTCACGGATTGCATGAGTAATCCGACTGTCCAACATCAAAAGTGAGAAAGCTATAAGCTGGATAAAGAGTAAGATATTGGTATTAACCATCATTGTCTTGGCAAGATCCTCGGACTAGAAATATAATCTAAGACGTCCAAAGAATGTGATCAAATAATGCAAAAGCTAGCAGAACTAGATGCCAGACACATTGACCCGAAAGGAAAGAAAAGAATGACTAAATGTCATACCAGCTTATGCACCACGAAATTTGATGTCCTAAGAGACACAATCAAGTTGCTACAGAGTCTATACAAGATAGACCAAAGTGTTCCATAAGATAAAGGAACCTCGGATAGAAAGAAATGAAAAGGTGCACAGAATGATATAAATCCGAGTTCAAAAGGGAACCAGTCCGGACATGGAGATAAGGCTGGCCAGCTAACCATCTAAGGTACCAGACCATGTAGTTTGGGATGCCAAACTGCAAGGAAATAAAGGTCCTAGATAATGAAATCTCAAATCGATTTGGACATGTCTGGAACACAATGGAACCATAAATAAGAGTGTTAACACCACTGATGTATTTACATATAAGAGAACTCATAAAAGAAAGTAGCACTTGAGTATAAGATATAATGCGAGGATCATAAACCCACGAGAGTACTCACAAAGAATAAAATGGACGTGGGGTTTAAAGTAAAGAAAGATGGACGTATTGGCCATAAAACGCCATCAAGTGATAAAACCAGTGAATGAGTCATGTGAGGAAAGTAAACCGTGAGATAAGGACATGGTCACGTGGTCTAAGACGTGCATGTGCCTATTTACAGCATTTGAGCATAGCTGATTACACAAGGTTACTCACAGAGACCGAAAAACAGTTTATAAGGAGATATACTCCTATGTGGTGGATGCTACTACTCAGATTTGAAATTGACAAAGGTCTGGTCATAAGTAAGAGATAAAAACGTAGTAAGCAAGCATATGGATCACTGGATCAAATATTATAAAGGTACCACAAAGATGAGAAAAGAAATTCTCAATGAACAGCATTGTTCCTAAGCTGTTCATGGACTGAATCATTAAGCAGCTGTATAAGTAAAGGATCTGTCTAAGAACAATCCAATTCAGTCCATACATACTTATAAGAAGTACAAAATCCCTTGTGTTTGGAACCAGCCTAAAGAGAGGTTGATACAGTTTATTTCTAGATCTCAAAAGATCAGCTATCATGTAGCAGTCCATAAGCACGCCTAGCAAAGGTCCATACGAACTAAGGACATGGGACTGCATATACAGATATAGCCGTATGAGAGAAGTACCAATCACCATGTGATTGGTCGTGGTCTATGACCCAATGGTCTACGGCAAAGGCTTGATAGCAACACACCAACAACATCTTAGACATCCATCAAAGGTTGTGTGTGTGTATAAACAAGATTGATTCTTAAGACTATGTATATAAGGACTGCAATAACTCATAGCAGAGACCATAGTCGTGGGTATGTGTATGAGATCAGCACGCCCTAAGTAAGATATAAGATGGTCACAGCAAAAAGCGAAGAGAACCATTATGGTTCACGCCAAAGACCATACCAAATCAAAGACTATGTCCGGCTTCTTTCCGGCCGAATCATCCATGAGAGATGACTAATTTTGTTAACCCAAAACGTGGTATGACTTTTGAGGTATCAACTATCAGTATGGATAGTACATATGGCAAGAAAGATTGATTGCCAAGAATAAGGTCCGATGAGTGTACTTGGTTATAGAACCAAAGTCTAATGAGTATGTAAAACTCATTGTAGTAATGATCACTGATCAAGTCATGATCTAAGACACTCATGAGAAAATTATGGACGTGTATAGACAAGGTCTATGACACAATATGGATCGACCAGTTCAGTACATTTTCGATAGTACTTAAGAGAAATATCTCACTGTCCATAAACGACCAGGTCATACTATAGGACGATCCATAAACACTTATGGATGAGATCCAACCAAGTAAAGTGGTTAGTAGTCTAGGAGACATACGTTTTTGGTCAAGGACCATAATGGTCGACCATATTATAAGTTGGACGACATAAGGCACAGTACGTCCAAGTGTTCTTCTGCGAAATTCTAAGAGAAAGAAACACAGACACTCCAAGCTCACTGAATCAATATTTACAAGTCCTTACACGGACATCTTCAGTGATGCATTCATCAGGGGGAGTAGTGTGTGTTGTACTCTTTTTCCTTCACCAAGGTTTTGTCCCACTGGGTTTTCCTGGTAAGGTTTTAATGAGGCAACATGAAGCACACTATGAACTCTGAAACGGTTATGGCGTCCAAGGGGGAGTGTTATAAACCATTGGATGGACGGACATAACCGAACCGTACCGGACAGTACCGGGCGGACGTACCGGACAGACAATACCGAACCGGACCAGACGCATGAGGAAGAAAGGAAGACTTAGACTTTACCATATTTATGTATTAGCATATTTGTATTAGGATATTACTATTTCCATGTATTTCCTATTTCCTATTGGAAATAGGATCTTTCCATTTATCTCTTCCTTGTAACATGTATATATAGATGCCTATTGGCACATCAATAATAAGAAGAAATACAAGTTTTACAACAGTTAATTAATTCTAAAGTCAATGAAAAGTTTGTGTTTTTTTTTTGTTAGCCATAAAGTTCATTTTTCTTTTGGTAATTTCTGAAAAGTTCAGGATTTTTTTGGCCGAATTCCCGTTTTTATTTATAATAGTGATGATTATTTAAAAGATAAAACAATCAACATTTTTTCTAATCCTCATCTAAACTATTAAAACTGAAGTACATTTAGTACTTAACCCTAATTTTTCCTAAATAATTACAGTTTGTGCCACTGGATTTAAAATAAATAATTAATTCAAATTACAATTACTACATTAATTATTTAGATTTACCTAGATTTTGTGAGAGAGTTGATTACCAAAAACGTGATTAGTAGATACGTTTTCTTAATTCTCCTTCCTAAAATCAATTCAAAGATAACTAATTGGAAATCTAATCTTACAAAATAGAATTTCCAATTTTTTATGTGTTTAAATACAAATCGATTATATGGAAATAACTAATCAAACGTGATTTGTTTTAAATCAAATATTTCAATTTCCAACATTAATATTACCATAATTTTAAAAACTATTTATTTTTTAATTGTTGTATATTCCTCATTTATTTCCAATATAAAGTAACTCGAGAGATATATTAAATTGAAAAGATAAAAAATATATATACCAGAAACATAAATGAATTAGTATACACAAGCATATTAAATGATTAAATTTATAAGCAAATACAATATAAAGATGATCAATTTAATAAAAAGAATCAAATTTATTAAGATGTAATTTTAGTTAGTTCAGCATCTATCAAAAATATTAACAACCAACACATTTAAAATATATATAATCTATCTATAAATCATAATTTTATAACAATATCATATATTACAAACTAAAAAAACGCCCGGGCGGACGCACGGGCCACGATCTAGTATATATTAAAAGCGAAGTACATTTGCCACATGTCGCTCATACAGAGTTTCTCAGCAAAATTCTAGCGATTCTATTGGTTGATTTTTTTGTAATTTTCTTTTTGATTTATTTTTCTGGTCGAGCTACTAATCGGAAAGTTACATTAATTGCTAATCTCATTAATCATAACTTGCGCAACAATATTAATAAATGTTGACCATTTACATTAATTGCTAATCTCATTAATCATAACTTGCACAAAATTTTTAATAAATATCGACCATTTACATTAATTCTTAATAAGGGATGGAATATTAAGATAGATGGGTGGGATTAACTATATAGTTGGTTAGTGTATTTAATTTAAAACTTACAAAAAACTGTAATTTACCATGTTTGTAATTTGTTAATTTTTTATTAATAATTTATTTTATTTTCATTGCGGATTACTTGCGCAACTTGGTATCATATTTATTGCTTTGTTTAAATAATTTACCTTTAGTTAATTCGATTTTAATAACTTATCTTATACTGAATACTGATTACTTGGACAAGTTGATATCATACTTAATGCAGACCAATTTATGACAATATAATTTTAATATCTTTCTTTAAATTGTTTCATTATTTATTATGAAAAATATTTCGAAAATGTCATTTATTACGAATATTTGTTGTTTTGTTTAAATAATTTACTTTTAGTTAATTCGGTTTTAATAACTTACCTTATATTGAATACGGATTTAATTGGGCAAGTTGATATCATATTTAATACAAACCAAATTATGACAATATAATTTTAATATATTTCTTTAAATTGTTTCATTATTTATTAACATGTATATTATAAGCCCATATATAATAGGTATCTTCAATTAGTTAATTTTTCTATAATAAATTACACTGGTTGCATAATTTGAATTCTAAGAGTATTAATTTCATGATTTTAAATCGGTGGCAACGGCTCTACCCAATCATGTTATGTCATGTTATCGTTTACTTAAAGCAACCACAAAGAAATTAACAAGTGTGGTAGCTAAGTTTTGGTGGAGTCCAGGTGGCAGTATAAAAGGAATGCACTGGAAATCATGGGATAAGGTTTGCCTAGATAAGGAAGACGGTGGGCTGGGATTCAAGGAAATAGCTGATTTTAATACAGCGATGTTGGCTAAGCAGTTATGGAGACTCATAGAGAAGCCAAATGCGTTATTCTCTCGGGTTTTTAAAGGACGGTACTTCAGGAATGCCTCACCCCTGGACCCGATTCGTTCATACTCCCCGTCTTATGGCTGGCTGAGTATTTCTTCAGCTAGATCTCTGGTTAGCAAAGGACTAATTAAAAGGGTGGGAACAGGATCATCCATATCTGTATGGAATGATCCCTGGCTCCCAACCACTCGCCCGAGACCAGCAAACAAAAATCATGTTACTAGTTACCCTGACCTTACGGTCGATCAACTTATTGATCAAGATTTACGGATTTGGAACTCACAGGCAATTAGGGCGGTAGTGGATCCCCAGGATGTAAAAATTATAGAAAGCATACCCTTGAGTAAATTTCAGAGGTTGGATAGAGAGGGATGGCACTTCAATCAAAATGGAAAATACTCGGTCAAGTCTGGTTATCAAGTGGAAAGAGTGTATCCTGATGTCGCAAAACCTCCACAGGTGTTGGGACCCACGGTAGATGTTCTTAAGGCACACTGTTGGAAAATTCGCTGTCCACCTAAACTTAAACATTTCTTATGGCAATTGGTATCAGGGTGTATAGCAGTGAGGAAAAATTTACATGCTAGAGGTCTTACAGGGGATATATGTTGTGATAGATGTGGTGCTCTAGAGGAATCAATTAATCATGTGTTCTTTGAATGCCCTCCGGCACGCTAGGTTTGGGCTTTAGCCCAGATACCATCTAATCCAACAATTTTCCCAACTGAGTCTCTCTACACGAATATGGATCATCTATTTTGGAGAGTTTTACCAAAAATGGATGATCATAATTTTGCATGGATTTTATGGTATATCTGGAAAGGAAGGAACAACAAGGTCTTCAGTAACTTGGATATTGATTCTAGTGAAACACTGAAAATAGCAGTAACAGAAGCAAAAATATGGGAAGATGCACAATCGGTAGCTACCTCGGTAATTGACCTGCCAATTCTGGATTTACCGGTAATACCAGGCAGATGGTGTTTCATTGATGGTTCTTGGAAGGACAAGGAAGTTTACTCTGGCCAAGGATGGTATAGCACTCTTCAAGGATTTGCTGGATTAATGGGGGCAAGGAATGTCCGTGCTTCTCTATCTCCTCTTCATTCTGAGGTGGAAGCATTAATTTGGGCAATGGAGTGTATGAGGAATTTGCATCAATTTAGGGTTACATTTGCAACCGACTGTTCTCAATTGGTAAAGATGGTGTTGGAACCAAAGGAATGGCCTGCTTTTGCAGCTTATTTAGAAGATATCAAAACCTTGCAAAACAATTTTCACAGATCAGATATCATTTATGTATCACGCACACACAATCGGAAGGCCGACGGACTAGCACGTGGGGCTAGAACTCAAGCGTCTTTTGTTGTGCACATGGATGAAGAGCCACCAACCTGGTTTACAGAGTCTGTATGAGTTTCTAAAAGTTGACGACAAAAAAAAATGTAATTTACCATTTTGTAATTTGTTAATTTTTTTATTAACAACTTACCTTATTTTCATTGAGGATTACTTGCGCAACTTGGTATCATATTTATTGCTTTGTTTAAATAATTTACCTTTAATTAATTCAGTTTTAATAACTTACCTTATATTGAATATGGATTACTTGGGCAAGTTGATATTATATTTACTGCAGACCAATTTATGAAAATTTAATTTTAATATATTTCTTTAAACTGTTTCATTATTTATTAACATGTATCTTATAAGTCATTATATAATACGTATCTTAATGTTGTAAGATCACTATTATTAACCTATATAGTCCATCTTTTAAATATTTTCAATTAGTTAATTTTTTATAATAAATTACACTGGTTGCATAATTTGAATTCTAAAAGTATTTACTTTACGATTTTAAATGTAATTCACCATGTTTGTAATTTGTTAATTTTTAATTAATAACTTACCTTATTTTCATTGCAGATTACTTGCGCAGTTTGGTATCATATTTATTACTTTGTTTAAATAATTTACCTTTAGTTAATTTGGTTTTAATAACTTACCATATATTGAATACATATTACTTGGGCAAGTTGATATCATATTTACTGCATACAAATTTAAGACAATATAATTTTAATACCTTTCTTTAAACGGTTTCATTATTTATTAACATGTATCATATAAGCAAATATATATATATAGGGATCTTCAGTTAGTTAATTTTTTATAATAAATTACACTGATTGCATAATTTGAATCCCAATAGTATTAATTTCACGATTTTAAATGTAATTTACCATGTTTGTAATTTTTTAATTTTTTTATTAATAATTTACCTTATTTTCATTGCGGATTACTTGCACAACTTGCTATCATATTTATTGCTTTGTTTAAATAATTTACCTTTAGTTAATTTGGTTTTAGTAACTTACCTTATACTGAATACATATTACTTGGGCAAGTTGATATCATATTACTGCAGACCAATTTATGACAATATAATTTTAATATATTTTTTTAAACTGTTTCATTATTTATTAACAAGTATCTTATAAATCCATATATAATATGTATCTTAATGTTGTAAGATCACTATTATTAGCCCATATAGTCCATTTTTAAAATATTTTTAATTAGTTAATTTTTTATAATAAATTACACTGGTTGCATAATTTGAATTCTAAAAGTATTTACTTTACGATTTTAAATGTAATTCACCATGTTTGTAATTTGTTAATTTTTAATTAATAACTTACCTTATTTTCATTGCAGATTACTTGCGCAACTTGCTATCATATTTATTGATTTGTTTAAATAATTTACCTTTAGTTAATTCGGTTTTAGTAACTTACCTTATACTGAATACGGATTACTTGGGCAAGTTGATATCATATTTACTGCATACCAATTTATGACAATATAATTTTAATATCTTTCTTTAAACGGTTTCATTATTTATTAACAAGTATCTTATAAGCCCATATATAATATGTATCTTAATGTTGTAAGATCACTATTATCAGCCCATATAGCCCATTTTTTTAATATTTTCAATTAGTTAATTTTTTTATAATAAATTACACTGGTTGCATAATTTGAATCCTAAGAGTATTTACTTTTTGATTTTAAATTTAATTTATCATGTTTGTAATTTGTTAATTTTTAATTAATAACTTACCTTATTTTCATTGCAGATTACTTGCGCAACTTGGTATCATATTTATTGCTTTGTTTAAATAATTTATCTTTAGTTAATTCGGTTTTAATAACTTACCTTATATTGAGTACATATTACTTGGGCAAATTGATATCATATTTACTGCAGACCAATTTATGAAAATATAATTTTAATATCTTTCTTTAAATTGTTTCATTATTTATTATGAAAAATATTTCGAAATGTCATTTATTACGAAAATTTATTGCTTTGTTTAAATAATTTACCTTTAGTTAATTCGGTTTTAATAACTTACCTTGTATTGAATACAGATTACTTAGATCAGTTGATATCATATTTACTGCAGACCAATTTATGACAATATAATTTTAATACCTTTTTTTAAACTTTTTCATAATTTATTAACATGTATCTTATAAACCAATATATAGGGATCTTCAATTAGTTAATTTTTTATAATAAATTACACTGGTTGCATAATTTGAATCCTAATAGTATTAACTAAACGATTTTAAATGTAATTTACTATGTTTGTAATTTGTTAATTTTCTATTATTAACTTCTTTTATTTTTATTGCGGATTACTTGTGCAACTTGGTATCATATTTACTACAGACCAATTTATGACAATATAATTTTAATATATGTTTCATTATTTATTATGAAAAATATTTCGAAAATGTCATTTATTACGAAGTATTTCTCATTAACTCTCAAACGTGGTAAGGTAAATTATATATAAAGGAGACTCATAAGTTCTTACATCACAAACATATGACTCATTAGATTTGAAGATTTAGGATTTAGAGTTTAGATTTGATGTTTTAGGGTTTAGGGTATATAGTTTAGGGTTTAGGGTTTAGGGTTTAGAGTTGAGGATGTAGGGTGTATAGTTGAGGTTTTAGTATTTAAGGTTTAGGGTATTGAATTTAGGGTATATAGTTTAGGGTATATAATTTAGGGGTTAAAGTTGAGGATGTAGGGTGTATAGTTGAGGTATTAGTATTTAAGGTTTAGGGTATTGAATTTAGGGTATAAAGTTTAGGGTTTAAGTTTTAGAGTCCAGGATTTAGGGTTTAGTGTTTAGAGTTAGGGTTTAGGATTTAGAGTTTGGGGTTAGAATTTTTAAAAACATATAAAACAATGATATAAAAGTTTTAGGGGAAATTTCATGTTTACACTTTTTGTCATACCACAATTCACTTATAGCACTAGTATGGGGACATTTTCAAAAATGTACTTTTCATTAATAAGCAAAAGACAACAATAACCTTCCCTTATCTTCTTCTTAAATTATTGGTTTCTCTCACGATCGATCTTCTCCTTCGCCGGTGGACTACAGTGCTCCGTCGGATCAAAAATAGCTGGATCAAAATAGCTGGATCGTAATCGGTTAGAGATTTCTCCGATCGTATCTTTTTCTTCTTCAATTTTTGTTTTGATTTTCTGAAACTCCAGTGATAGCCGATCACAGTCTCTCTTACAATGCTTGTGAAGAAGAGTTTCTCGGCGGCGGAGATTCCTGCCGAGCAAGGGGATGGTAGAGACCAACAACAACTCGACCGATTTGACCCGGAATCTGAAGATAACGAACCAGAAGATCTACATGAGAAAATGGTTGAGAGTAAAGACGAAGAAGGTAAAGGCTTTTACTCGTGGAAACGTAACTCACGCTTCTTGTTATCGTGTGTGTGTATACGTGAGTGTGTGTGTGTGTGTGTGTGTGTGTTTGTTTCATATGATCGACTTTCTCCTCTCTGTTTTTTGGTCAGATTCTAAGGAGAAAAGTCCATCCGGAGACAAATCAGAGTACGGTTCCTGCTCTTTACACTCTCTCTGTATAGATGTGTTGGTTTTGCCGTAATGGGTTCTCTTCTCCATTCAGTTTCTTGCTTTATAACAGTTTCTATTTTGATAACAATATTCCAAAGACGCAACGAGCTTAAGCTCTTCGACGCCCAAGCTAAACTCAAGAGCTCCGCCTCTAGAAGAGATTGCACTCTCACAGACCGGTATACTTGGCTGGAGGATACCTGCACTCTCACAGACCGGTATACCTGCGCTCTCATAGAACTTCGTCATGGTTACTTGAGGTACCTGGTACTTCAACATTCACAATGTGAGGATACTTCTTGTGTCAACTAGTACATCCTAAATGTTGTATTTCAGTTTACCATTTACCTAAAAGATATATATACACGGTATAAGAAGATTCGTGTGTCTTTATAAAGATTCATAAAACCAATCATATAAATATATAAACCACTTTTGTAGATAAACAATTTATAAGAGTTTATAAAACGTTTCAAAAATCATTTATAAGAGTTCATATAAATCATTTTACAAGGTTTATAAGAACTTATAAATATGTTATAAATGATTTATAAAGGTTAATAAGGGTTTTAAAAATATGTATGATGGTTTATAAGAATTTACAAATGGTTTACAAAACCACAATGTTAGATGACTGCATCAGTTCTACAAATGCACATAATGTATCCAAACAAGATATATAGCCTTCTAAGACCTTTCTCACAGCAATAGCAAAAGCCTGATTAAGAAGAGTATAGAAGCTCTTGTTATTGGCTTCTTCATTTTCACCTACTTTATAGCCCCCCCCCCTGTCTCTCGACTTCCAACTCGAAGCTCGTGAAATGGGTCTACGAAGTTATGGAGAAAAAAGATCAAAGAACCAGAGCAGCCTATGTTTCGAAGAATCTGTCCCAAGACGTCAGTGCTTGATAATTAATGCCACAAGCTCGGAATTTGGTGGGTTGTCCTATCAGCTGGCTCAGAGCATAATACAAAAGAGAGCTTATGTATGTTAATAATTTATAAAGGTTTATAATGGTTTGTATAATAATATATAAGGGTATGTAAATAATTTAAAAGGGTTTATAAAAATAATTTATAAAGTTTAAACACCATTATAAAGGATTATAAAACAATTTATAAGGGTCTATAAAATATCTGAAGCGGTGGAGCCTTACTTGCTGTCTGCATGTGCCTCGGAATCTGCCACGTATCATCATCGCTTTACAAAGCCTTATAAGCGTATGTAAAATTATTTGAAAGAGTATATAAACCATTAAAAAGGCCTATAAAACAAGTTATAAAATCTATAAACCATTTATAAATGTTTATAAAAAAGTTATGAAAGTTTATAAATAATTTATAAGGGGTATAAACAATATAGATTCAAACATCAAAACTTATAAAACCATAAGTCTTTCTATAATATGGAATTTATAAGGACTTATAAATATCAAAAGTATAATTTCAACATCGAAACTTCTCCAACATCACATCAACATATCATGTTTGAAAAAAATCAACCTAAATGTAATTTAACAGATACTTTTCAGAAAAGCAAAAGTAGAAGACAAAAAAAAGTCAAAATCGTCATGTTTTTTGCATTTTACTCAGGGCCTTGTGTTGATGTTCTTTCATTCCTCTTAAAATCATTTGCTCAAACAGTTGGTTTGCAACGTAGCCCACAACTTTAAGTGACTTTTGAATCAACTCCTCCACATCTAAAATAATTATAAAAACATATAAATGTGTGAACTTGAGAAGTCTTTTGAGGAATGCTAGGCAGAATGAGTATAAGAAACTCAAAAATGATTTATAAACGTTTATAAACTGATTTATAATGGCTTATAAGTTAATTTTTCTAAAGTCCCTCCAAAAGACAATCAACACAAATGACATATCTGGTGAAAGAGCCACGTCCTTCAACAAGAGATATATTTCATCAACCCTCTATGTAGACTGTACAGAGACCCTGCTTGTGATCAGAATCAAACAAACTCATTTCAAGGTTTGGGTTTATAAATACTACTACGTACTTTAACTCTTGTGGATGGAGAATAGATTGTGAGAAGAACCAAGATCACAAATGAAGGGAGTCGAATCAGCGGCTCGTCCTCCCTAAGAGCTCCATCTACAAGTATAATCCGATCCCTTGGACGCGACATCATCCTAATTAAGAGATGTCTGAAGAAGATGAGAGAGAAGAATGTATTAAGAAGACAACTCTACAACTTTTATAAAGCATTATAAATATGTAATTCTTTGATCGCACAAACCATGTTATTGTTCAGAGTCCCTCTTGCTTCTTCAAACAACTCACCAACCTCGTCTATCTTCAAAATCTGAACGCAAGCCAATCACTTATTGTTCCTACGCATCACACTCACTTCGAAAAACATGATTCAAAAATAATATGCTTTAGTAACTCAACAAACTCATACTCCATCTCCACTACTTCTTTATAAAAGGGTTTACAAAATCACTTACATGTGTTTATAAGGATTTTATATATAATTTATAAGGGTTTATAATGTTTATAAAGGGTTTAGAAAAGTTTATAAAAAGTTTATATAAGATTTGTAATGGTTTATAAAAGATTTTAATGGGTTTTGAAGAGTTTTATATAGGGTTTACAAAATAATATAAAGGGTTATAAAACCATATAAATATTTATATAACTATTTATAAAGGTTTATAAGATTATTTATGAACCATTAATAAATTTTATAAGAGCTTATAAAGGTTCTCAGTGTATTTTGATAGTAAACCCACAAATATATCCATGTTTGTTAGAACTTGCAATTGCAACCAGGAACATGAGAGATGTACTGAAACTAAATTTTTCTTCACCTCAAGGTTAATATTCAGAGCCAAATGCTCAAGTGAGAAGCATAAGGATGAACGTATAAGCAAAACAACATGAACATATCTCAGTTGAAATTAGATTTCCAAAATACAATGTGTACAGAAGAAGTAACAAACTTCTTTGGCATGAATCAGGACATCACTGGCAGGCATCAACACAGAAAAGGGCACATGAGGCTGCTGGATCATTGAGAAATATTTATAAGGTTTTATAAACTTGAGATTTAAAAAAACTCATGAAGAAATTCTATCCCTTCATAGAAACTGATTTTTTGAGAAATCACACTAAAACTAAACAAAAAGACGAAAATCACCATTGATTATCCTTTCCCTTTTAAGCTTTCGTCGACTTGTACGTTTTAACTTCTCGTCGTCATCGGATCTCACCGTAGCTTCGTCAGATCTCGCCGTAGCTTTGTCGGATCTCGCCGTAGCTTTGTCGGATCTTGCCGTAGCTTCGTCGGATCTCGCTGTTGCTTCATTGGATCTCGTTGTAGCTTCGTCAGATCTCGCCGTAGCTTCCTCGGATCTCGCAATAGCTTCGTCGGATCGCCATAGCTTCGACGGATCTCGCTGGACAACTCTTCAGCGTCGCTCGTCATCGCCGGAGAACTCGTCACCGCCGGAGTTCGTCACCGCCGATTTGAATATGAGATGATGTTTTTGAATAAATCGTGAGATGTAGGATAAAAAGATATTAGTTTTAGGTTTAATTAGCCAGGGTATAATAGTATTTTGTCTATTAAATTTTTAGTGGTAAAGTTGGTTAGTGTAAAGGTGAAAAGTGCTACCTTGAAAGTGGTATTAGTGGCAATTTCCCAAAGTTTTAACCTTTTAATGAATAAATGTATTTTTGAAAATATGTCTTTAGTGGTGGTAAAAATGAATAATGGTACCATCAAAGTGGTATTTTTGAAAAAAACCCTAATAATTTTCTTTATTACAATCAAGTTAAAATCATATCATATGCATATCATTTTATGACAATACAAATATAATATCTTTCTTTAAACGATTTCGTTATGCAAATTAAATATATAATTTTAATTATTTTATTACAAAATAATTAAAATATAATTAAATATAACTAAAAGATAATAAAAATATTATTAAAATATTATTAAAATAATTATTTTATTAAAATTTAATCCGTGTGTCCCGCGGATTATCCGTAAATCAGGGCAGAGCGGGTGCGGGTATTTGAATCTTCCACTGCGGATCATGCGGGTCGAAACTATGAGTAGAAAAACTAGGTGATCCCCGGGTTGGCAGGGCGGACGGGGCGGGTCGACCTGCAGACCCATCTCTACCCGTATAGGTTGCGGACCGGTCACTTATAAAATCCGTTTCTTCTAAAACTTTGTACTATTTAGTCTATAATTTGAATTTGTACAATGTCCGCACAGGGTGCGGACCCGGTCACCTAGTTGTTTTTTAACTACATAGTAAAAATAACGGGAAAAACAACTTATCATATTGAAAATAAAAATAACGGGAAAACAACTTATCATATTGAAGTCCATGCATTAATTTAGGGATGTATTCAATTTAACATTTGATGTGATTTAATTTTTAATGGAGTTTTAGATGATTTTAATAAGTTGCAGAAATTTAGGTGGATTTTGTTAAACTACTCTAGAATATCACCTAAAACAATAGGATTTGAGTTTTAATTTTTTTAACTAAAAAACTGCACCCAAACACCCTAAAATCACCTCAAAACTTTAAAATCCCACAACTTAAAATATTTTCAATAACAGTGAATTTCAAAGTATTTTACGAAATGTCAAATTCAATAATAGTGGATTTTAAATGAATTTTTAAAATTCATGTTTGAATAATAGTGACTTTGTCATTTTAATACAAATCACCTGAAACTCTCGGTTGAATACACCCCCTAATCTTTTTTTTACGAAGATCCAAACTTAAAATTCTTGACGTCATCCACCACTGCCTTCTTAAACAAAGGCACGTCAGTAGCTCCAATTATCATGTCATATCCACGTAACCTGAGATCCACCGGTTTGTCCTGAGCCGTGGCCATCCCGGCCAAGTAAGCTCCACCGTTCGCCGGATCCGAAGCTATTACGGCCGTCTCAGCCGTCATCATGAGGGACTTCACCTTCTCATTTCCTGGGTCGTGGAGTAGCCCCAAACTCGCGCTCAGATCCCTCGGCCCCATCATCACGCAATCCATCCCATCAACGGCGACGATGTCCTTCGCGTTCTTCACACCTTCCTCGGATTCTATCTGTATTCAAGAAGAAATATATGAAACGCTCGTATATATGAGCAAACAAAACAAGTCTAACTATATTATATATCAAATATATAGCTAGATATATACAAATAAAATAGCAAGACCTGGCACATGATCAGAAGCTGGTCGGTGTAATTACGTAAATACTCCTCGTCGAACCCGAACTTGGAATCTCTCACAATCGTGTAAGCACAACCGCGGAGTCCTTCAGGGCGATACCGGCAGTACGAGACAGCATCCGAAGCTGCTTTACCAGTCTCGATCATCGGAAACATAATGCCGTCCGGGCCGAGATCCAGAGCTTTCTTGGTCCATGCTTGACAATTATCAGGAACACGGAGTACGGTGGAAGATCCTGCTGCCTCCACAGCGCGAATACAGTTTAGCGCCTCTCTAACTCCTCCGGCACCGTGCTCCATGTCCACGACGATGAAGTCATAACCGGCATATGAAGCAATCTCAGCCATCTCCGGCGAGAATGAAAGGAGAAATAACCCATAAAGATTTTCTCCTTCTCTGAGGCGTGTTTTAAGAGATCTCTGTGAAGAGAAGGCCATGGAGGGTACTGGTTTGGTTAGTAACGGCTGTGCCCTATGAAGCACCGAAGTAACGGTAGATGGGAAGCGCCTGAATATCCGGGAAAACATTTTTCCAAGATAACTCAAACAGAGAGGAAGAATATTCAAGAGAATTTATCTGGGAAAAAAGAATTAGAGAGAACGAAGCAATTAGGTGCGGCTGCGCGAGAGAAATAATCGCTACTAGGGTTGCTCTTATAAACAGAGTTAAAATTAATTTGGTTTATGGCAATAACTTTTTCTAAAGAAACAGTAAGAATAAGGATTTCATTACATGATATAAGGTTTCCATATCAAAGAAGGTATTATGATTTGAGAGTAAGATCAAATCACAGGTTGAAAGTTACTTTTGTAAGTTTCAAAGTTACTTTTCCCTCTCTTTTTATTAAATTACCTTTTTAGATTCTATATATTATTTTATTATATTATATATTATTTTTAAATACTAAAACATTATTACTTATTCATCTAATAATGCATTGCGATTAAAAAAAACTACTAAATCTAATTTGTAAAGAATACTACATTCTAATACTATAAAGTAGAGCGTGACTCTCTTTTTAAAGAGACACGTCATCAAATCACTCATTCTCAGCGTGACACGTGTCGCGTCTGTCTAAACTCTGCGTTTCATTAAGTAAATCAACGACATATGGGTTTTTTGAGTTTGGGCTCAAGGCTTTGCTGGAGAACCGAGTCCAGTAATGAACAACCGCAATCCTCTCTGCCAGCGTCAGATCGAATTTTAGGGTTTTTCTCATGATTTCTTCTCCGCCGTTCGAGTGATTGTGTTGCTGAAGTCGATGTGATGAATTCGTTTCTAGAGTTTTGATTGCGTCGTTTGAGATTCTTTTCCATCTATAAAAATGTCTCAGTTACAGATTCGTGGCGTTTGATCCCTTCATAACTACATCAACCACGATCAAGCTTTCAATGTGATTTTCTCTTCTGCAAGGCGGTGTATCTGCCAGTATAAATAGGTGAGCCTTCCTCCTCTCAAAATTATCCTCTCAATCTGTTCAAACAGCAAAGTTAACTCTTCTCCGAAATGATATATTCAAAGTTTTACTTTCTGATTTGAAGTCTATGTGTTCTTCCATTGAGAGGTTAGATTGTTGCGATTCGGAGAGGCCATGAATGTAAAGCGCAGTGGGGAACTCATGTGGTTTGATACGTTCTTACTGGATTCAAAAGCAGATAGAGGATCGTTGGCTTTGCGGCTGTGCCTACACAAAAGACGCGATCGACATCAAAATTCATGAGTTTGACGTTACAAAGTGAGTCTTTCCATCTGTATGCATCATAATTGTTATGAGTCCTTCAGAACTCTATAAAAGTTGTCGCCTGTCATGTGTTTTTTTTAAGCTAATAGCTGTCTGCTTTATCTGTTTTACATTGTTTCTCCTCCATATAATAAATTATTTGAAAAATCTTCAATTTTCAGGATGGAGCAATGTTGCGTATACATGATGCTCCAGAAACGAAGGTGCTGCATATTCTGAGAAAGTTGATATCAGTCTTCCGGGTATATACTTTGCTTATCTAGATAATTTTTCTGAAAAGCATTGTTTAGGGTGTCTCTCTGGCTTCCGTAAACTCTAACGGGTTATATTTTCTATCTGTTTCTTTGCTTGCAAAATCCAATGAAAAAGTTTGTTAAGTACATCATTCTTTGGTTTTAGATCGACACCATTGATGGTTGCTGGCTCATGGCACCGGAACTGGCTCGAGGAAATATTGAACCCAACCACTGATCAGCCACAAGGCCATCCAGTCCCTTATCCTTTCTTCTGTCTTCCTGTAATGAGCATTATCAAGATTGATCCGTTAAGATACTTTTTAGCTACTGTGATTAAAAAAAACTCTTAAGATCTGACTTTTTTTTGCTCATTTGTGGATTTCAGAGTATGAAGCTGGCGAGGAAATGATTATCTAACTCCATGTTGTGACCCTTTCCCTGTCCGTATGGAATGAAAATGCACCGTAGCTTCTGGTAATGTATCAATTCTTCTCTACCAAGCTTAACTAGAACACTGAATTGATTGTGGGTGTGTGACATAACTGGATGAAACAATGATAAGTTAGAATTTATTTTGGATATGAAGCTCTGTTTTTCTATCCTTCATTCATTTTTTTGCTTGGTAGCTAATTTTTCTTTGTGTATTCAGTAATGCGTTTAACAATGAGAAAACTAATAATAATATCACTTGCAGGGCACATCACGATGCCACCATTTTGTGCAATGTTGGTTTGCAAGTTTCCACCTGCTGCAAATTTGACCACTCCATGAGCTCTTCTTCTTCACTAAGCTACGGATCGTCCGTTTCTTCACTCACTGACATGCCCCTCCCGCCTTTGAGTCATCATCATCATCATCATCATCATCATCATCATCATCATCATCATCCTGAATGAAAATGCAGAGAGCTTCACTCTTTGAGCTCCATTTAACTCAAAACCACAACAAATGGTGACTTTGAACTGTTGCAGCTGAAGTCTCTCCGGCTTCTTCTATGACCACCGGTGTGAGCTATTCCAATCCTGTTGAGAGCCTGAGACCAAAAAAATGACTCAGCTAGCATTGAGTTTAAGACTACAAATTGAAGACACAAAACTCAAAGGAGAGAACATCACTCTATTCCTCTTCTATTGCTATCTGTATGTATCTTTTTTTTTTATCAAACTTCCATGATCTCATGAACATGAAGGATGTGTGGGACCAAGTAAGAGAGATGAACCACAACACTTCTTCTCTCTTTTTTATATGTGAAAGAGAGAAATTAAAAGCTTTTTTTATGCTTTTGTTTAGCTAAATTATCTTATTTGCTAAATCAAAGAAATGTCAGAAATGAATTGAAATCATACTCATCGTTATGATGTGATTCATGTTTATTCTGCCGGCTTTAATTTTTTTTACTTCATTTTGTCATGACAAACCGATATATATTTGCACCATCGTTTTCTTGAAAAACAAATGGTTTCACTTCAAAGTTTCAGAATATTAAGATAACAAAAAATAACATTTGTCATAAAATAGATGCCATCAAATGAGTAGTTGCTACATCACTTTGCATATGTGGCAACGGAAAGTTCATACCAATGGAAAGTATTTCCGTAACAGAGCTTAACTTTTAAATTATTTGTTTGAACCAAAATTTAAAATTTATAACTACTCCAAATTTTTATTTTATTATCTTTAAATATATTAATAAAACATTTAATAGCCTAAATTTTTTACATTTAATACCAAAATTTTATTTAATTATCTTATATACCAAATATATTAGCCCAAACAAAATTTGACATTAATCTATCAATAAAATTGTTTTATAGGTTATTAATATAGCTATTTTGTATTATTTAACAAAAAAAAGAAGAAAAAATTATTTCTCATGTTTCATAAGCTCAAACTAACGAAAAGATCTCTAATCTCATAAATAATCAAACAAATAGTTAAAAAGAGTTAACTATCTAATAAATAAAATAAAATACAAATAACATACATATTGCTAGCACCCAAATATCGACACACTTAAAAAAAGCAAAATGACATTGTATCATCATCTCTAACACTTTAGATTTAAAAAAGAATTGTAAAGTTTTGACAAACCTAAATACATAGCAAATATACAAAAAAAACATATGATAATAGATTACCTGATTTAACTAAAACAAAAATAAATACACATGTGTAACTAAAAACAAAATATTATATCATTTCAAAAATTACAACAATATAATTATGCAATTTGGTTAACAACAAATAATTCAGCTCTCGGTATCATAACATGTTATATAAAAAAGATCACATTTAAATAATTTGTCACAAAAATAGATAATTATTCTTTTGAAACTAAAAAAAAAAGTATTTAGATCCAAACACATAATTACGTCAAAATCCCGCGCGAAGCGCGGGCTTACCCTAGTATACCATAAAATATTTATAAAGTTTACATAAAATTGCAGTAACATCATTTATTTGAAACAACAAAAATTTCTAATCGCAAAAACTCATCCATGAGTTTTATGTATTTAATAATATCATAAGATAAAATTATTCTCAAAATGTAAATATAATTCTGAAGAAGCAACTAAAACAAGACAATGGTCTTCTTAATCCTTTTTATTTTTTCATATGAAATACGATTCTTATGCTTTATTATTTTACTTTAAGAGGTTTTATAATAATATTTCTAATAATAATATAAAATTATTTTAAATAAAAACAAATATTTTTCATTTTTTCGTTAACTAATGCAAAATTCTCTTGATATACTACAGTGAATATTAGATTTATCTATACTATTATTTAGGAAGTAAATTTGATGATGTGTCATGCTTTCCATAATTTTAGGTTTACTTATATTTTATGCTTAATTATTAATGTTAATAAATAATTTTACTGATTTATCTGATATTTTATCATAATCTTGAGTATAATTAAAAAACATTAACGATAATATCATGATTAAATTTATACTTATATATATTTTATTTAGTAATACTAAATTATTTACATATATTTTATATTATATTTTGTACTATTAAACCGATTCTATTTAATATATTTCATATAAGATAAAATAATTTTTGATGTGTCATGCTTTCCATAATTTTAGGTTTACTTATATTTTATGCTTAATTATTAATGTTAATAAATAATTTTACTGATTTATCTGATATTTTATCATAATCTTGAGTATAATTAAAAAACATTAACGATAATATCATGCTTAAATTTATACTTATATATTTTATTTAGTAATACTAAATTATTTACATATATTTATATTATATTTTGTACTATTAAACCGATTCTATTTTAATATATTTCATATAAGATAAAATAAACCATCTATTTTTAAGATAATTTTTTATGACAATCAAAATCAATCATTGTGATAATTACTGAAAAGTTAGCAAAGAATTAAAATATGTATACTACTATTTGCAAAATGATTTTTTGCTCTCGATTTTAAGTTTAAGCGCTTAAAATCTTTATTACCCTTAAAATAATTAGATTATATTTGTTAATACATAAGTACTCATAAAGTTAAAAACAAATTTCATTAATTTGATAATCATCATTATCTAAAAATATTTTATATTATGTTAGCAAAAAAATTGTTTACATCATAATATTTTAAAAATAAATATAAAAATTCATGTATATAGTTTTATGTATATATATGAGTATTTTCAAGTTTGTTTACGTAATAAAATATATTTGATTAAAATAAAAAACATTAGCTTCTATAAAAAAAATTAATATATAGTTAATTATTAATTATTCACCAACATGGAATAATTTGTTCTAATGGTTTTTGATTTGATAATATATTTATTTGCAGATTTTATAAAATTATTAATCGCGTAAGTGCGGGCAAAACACCTAGTATATATTAAAAGCGAAGTACATTTGCCACATATCGCTCATACAGAGCTTCTCAGCAAAATTCTAGTGATTCTATTGGTTGATTTTTTTGTAATTTTCTTTTTGATTTATTTTTCTGGTCGAGCTACTAATCGGAAAGTTACATTAATTGCTAATCTCATTAATCATAACTTGCGCAACAATATTAATAAATGTTGACCATCTATCCTATTAAAAGTGAAGTACAAACGGGGAATAACCATACTTCTTCCCAATATTTACAACAGTGTGCCACTGGTTTCATTTAAAAAAATTTCCCTAATTAACTATGATAGATTTCACCCCAAGCTTAGTACAAGCCCATTACATTTTTTGTACTACAATTTTATGGGCTTCTTTTTGTTTTCAATAACCTTAAGATTATTCTATTTGCCTTACTAATCTATCCTATTAAAAGTGAAGTACAAATGGGGAATAACCCCTACTTCTTCCCAATATTTACAACAGTGTGCCACTGGTTTCATTTAAAAAATTTTCCCTAATTAACTATGATAGATTTCACCCCAAGCTTAGTACAAGCCCATTACATTTTTTGTACTACAATTTTATGGGCTTCTTTTTGTTTTCAATAACCTTAAGATTATTCTATTTGCCTTACTAAAAAAAAAATTGAAGTTCATCCAGCGGATTAGATGTTTCTGTTTAGGAAAACTCGTGATTTATAAAGATTTGCACATATTATGAAAACATTAAAACGGATAATATCAATTAAAAACTATTAAGAAATCAAATCTATATTCCTTAAATTTTATAATATAAGTCCAATTAGTTATAAATATTAGATTTTTATATGATACAGTGTGATATAATAGACGATTAAAATCACATAATATAATTATTTAAAGTAATAAATAATTTTTTTTTAAATGTTATATTAATAATTATGTAATACATATTAATTTACACACACACACACACATATATATATATAGATATTATCATTAGAACAAAGAAAAAAATTGAAGTGAAAGCAAATATTTATACGACCACGGGTCAAACTATAGAAATAAACAACAATGGCGTAAGATTTTTTTTAACAAATTTATTTTAATTTTAAATATGTTTATATATTTTATTTATTTAAAAATTATTTTATTTTTTGTTAATAATGCTAAGATTTTGGAATTGGAAAAAATTATGACCCATCTCTATATTATTTTAATTAGGAATTTAAAATTTATATCAAAATATTTTTTTAAACTTTTAATTTTTATTATAACTACAAATGTTAATTTTCAATCTAAATTTATGTTTAAATATTACAAATATATCATTTATAAATAAAAAACTAAAAACATAAAATAAATACCCGCCAGGTTGGGCGGGTCAAGATCTAGTTTACATTAATTGCTAATCTCATTAATCATAACTTGCGCAAAATTTTTAATAAATGTCGACCATTTACATTAATTCTTAATCTCATAAATCAAAACTTGCGCAAGAATATTAGAAATTTATATTCTTAATGATATATAAATACTTAATTGGAAAGTTACATTAATTGCTCTCATTAATCATAACTTGCGCAAAAATTACAATAAATACGTGTATTAATAAGTTTTCTTTTTACAAATTCAGAATTAAAATATTATGATATTTTAGCTTATAATGCAAGCTAAATCATTGAGAAACGTCCACCAATTTACAATTTACTATATATAAGACATTCACAGTAGAAGAAACGAAGCCACTGACTTTTTATTCTGAACTTTTTATGTTGATATTGTTTTTGTTATTTTACATCATTAAGCTTTATATATACATATTTCATCAGAGCTGACTTTTCTTTTGGTTTATATGCAGATGCCCTATTATAACGATTTCACCACGATGCAGGTAAATTTTTTTATCTCTCTATATGATTTGATTAATCGTAGATTTATTTGAATTCTAATTCTTACTTTTTTTAATATATTCATAGTTATTTTCTTTCTATTTAATGAGTTTTTGTTAAAGATTAGAAGGAGAAGAATGCTTTCATATGTATTTTTCTATTGGTTTTTTAATTTACAATTTTAGTTTATATATGCGCAGACCAACGATTATGACGTTTTATCATGTGGATCCATATGTACTTAAATGATCATATTATCCAAACACTTAAACTACAATGTAAGTTTCATGCTTTGTTACTTTCTCTATGTTTTTCAAATAATTATTTGCTTATACATTAAATAACAAAATCTTTAATCAATATTTTATTATAAAAGTTAGTATAACTTTTTATACATATTATCAACTTTATACTCAAATATGATTTTATACAATTTATCATATTATAAAATGTATATCTTATAAATTCATATATATTCACATATCTGCACATTTTTGATAGAACATGCATCGATAATTAATTCTTTTCTTGCGCAATTAATATGATCTCTTATGAATCTATTATAAATGTAAGTTACCTTATTTAGTTGAATAATTCTTGCGAAAGTTTTAATCACATTTATTGATATTTATTGAGAATCTGTTATTCTTGCATAATGGGGTATCACATTAATTCGACTACTTTTAAATCTTTCTAAATTTTCAAAGTCGTTTTTAATCTTGTTGCCTTATTTTAAATAAATCTAACTTGCTTAAGAGTACTAATATTTAATTCAAATCAGTTTATGATATTGTAGATTTAATAACTCGATTTATTCTTGCGCAATGTGATATCACATTAATTCGAATTTTAAATCTTTCTAAATTTTCAAAGTCGTTTTTAATCTTGTTGCTTTATTTTAAATAAATCTAACTTGCGCAAGAAGACTAATATTTAATTCAAATCAGATTATGATATTGTAGATTTATTTACTTTCTTTATTCAATTTAAATGTTTATAATGAAAAATTAATATTTCCTTCTTTGCCTCCTAAACATGTATTACACTTTATAATTGCTTACATTTTATAGTTATAATAGCATACTAATGAGATGAACTCTTTCTTTTGCAGGTCATGATGTTACAGTCCTCAGGTGATATTTTCTCTGGTTCTGGATTTTCCAGGAACTCCCTTGTCTTAAAGAAAAAAGCCAAGAAGATCATGACAGTAGCCTTGAGGATCAACACTCTCTCAACAAGAGACATTCCCACAAGAAAATCAAGGGGGAGTGATCTCGAAGATTTTTAAAAAGATTTATTTTCTATTGTTATGGCTTTGTCTTACTTCCGCATTCTTACTATAATAAAAATGGATTTGTCTTATCATATCTAGCTTGAGATTTTTTTGCTTATTGAAAACTTACTTATGTTGCAATGGTTTTTGTCACTATCCGCGTTATTCATTATTATTTATTTTAAAAAAACATATTTAGTCTTTTTTTTTCTTGTGCTCATGACAATTTTTATAACAATTGCATTGTAATAACGCCTATGTTTTAGTAGTAATCTGTTGGGAGAGATGAAATTATCTAATTTTCGTTCTAATGACATGTTATTATTTAGTCAATGTATTCGTTATTGTTTTTTTAGTTATATTTTTATTGGATTATTTTTTGTTTTTAGATCTCAATATATAATAAGGTCATTTTTATAATTATTATTATCATCATTTAACAATTATATTATTACTTGTTTATTATTAGTTGTCACAATTTGCCTTGAATGAAAAATATGTCCATATTTATCACATTAATGATTACCAAATAATGATGATTACAACATCACGTAACATATATTCGTCATATTTAATTCACAAGATTGATTGGTAATAAGTAAGAATGATTTATGTTAACGCATTAAATTCAGAACATCTATATAGCAATAAAAAGAATGTAATAAATTGTATGAATATATTATTTGATACTAACTTGTCGTGCAATCATATCAACACTGTTATATATATATCTTAAATATATATCTTACATTTTCTTATGGTCTACATTTTAAGTTGCTTATTTTCTTCAAAGCTTAATCTAATGAAGTTTTTTAGAAAAAGATAACTTCTTCTGTTATCCGGAAGGACGATGATGAAGAAAATATTAAAACTATTAAAGAAGCATGTTATTGGGCATCAGCAAAGGATCTACGGAAGTTGTTTTGTGTCCTATTGCTAACACATAGTATCACAAATCCAGAAAACGTTTGGAATGCTACTTGGGAAAAACTATCACAAGATATATTATGCAACCAAAGAAAAAGTACGGATAAACCAAGTTAGCTCATGTTTTTATCAAAAGAAAACGTCATTAAAAATTGTGATTGGGTAAATATAATTTTTTACTTGTTCTTTCAGACTTGAGTCTATCAGAAGATCAAATTGAGAGTTTATCTTTGGAGGAGATTGATTCAATCATGCATTTGAACGGAAGTTCATTGACGTTGTTTAAGTTTTGAAACGTGTTATCAATAGTACACTCGCGTTGAGTGACTTGAGTCTCTGATGCGAAATTCAAACAGTGAATTCAGTGCATGTTACAACATTCATCTGTTTGTTTTCTAGGAAAGGTGATCTTAGAACATTAAGATACCTATTATATTATCATAAATTGGTCTGCAGTAAATATGATATCAACTTGCCAAAGTAATCCGTATTTAATATAAGGTAAGTTATTAAAACCAAATTAAATAAAGGTAAATTATTTAAACAAAGCAATAAATATGATACCAAGTTGCGTAAGTAATACACAATGAAAATAAGGTAAGTTATTAATAAAAAATTAACAAATTACAAATAGGAAAGTAACACTAATGTGAGAGAGAGAGAGAGAGAGAGAGAGAGATAGATATTTAGTGTTTTGGGTATACCCATGGATTTTTACAGTTTAGTGTTTATGATTTATCCAAGGGTTTAGGGTATATCCAAGAATTTAGGGTTTAGTGTTTGGATTTTTACCCAACGGTTTAAGCTTTGTCCAAGGGTTTAGGGTATAGTGTTTATACGTTTACTCTTTTGTGACGGTTTTAAAATTGTTAAAAAAAAATTCATCTTTTGGCAGCTACTAATATTTTTCATTTATTCTAAAAATTTAACACAAATTATTATTATTTTATTTATTATCTTTAAAAAAAGTTGTACATTAATTGGCAAACTATGATTAGTTGGTAATTCACCCAAGAAAAATTCATGATAAAATATTAAACTAGGAAACATTCTCATATAAATCAAAATTGTGGTAGTTAAAAGATAATCGGTGAATTAAAAGAATTACATTTTTATATTTTTCAAAAAAAAAAAGTTTACGATGAGGGGAGAGAGAGAGAGAGAGAGAGAGAGAGAGAGAGAGAGAGAGATAACTATGATCCACTTATGCACTTATAATAATAACGTAACATGTAGTATAGGAATTAGAGATAATGATATATAGAGATTGAGAAAGAATTATAATCTACTTATATATTTATACTAATAGCTAGACGGATAATATATGAATCATATGAATGCCCGCACGCGCAATATGATCGTAATTACCTTTTTATCTTTTTTCAAAAAATTAAAAGGTTTATGATGAGAGAGGGGGAGAGACTTATATGTGGAGAAACCTAAATGAGTAAGATACAAAGATACAACGAGAGTGAAATATAATTACGATCCACTTATGCACTAATAATAATAGCTATACATGCATTATATAAATCATATCGATGCCCACACATGCGTGATTTATTTATTTCATATTTCAAAGTATATGATAATAATTTAAACATCAAAGTAGATTGAATTAAGTAATGTCTAAAAGGCTTATAGTTTTGAACCACAAAGACTGAATGAAGAACAAATTTAGTTTTAATAATACATTAAACATATGAATTGTATTTGAATAATACATATTTATATGAATAATACATAAAACATATGAAGAACAAATTTAGTTTTTAATAATACATAAAACATTTGATTAGATATTAATAATGTTTTTGCCTAGGCCAGTGTTCTCTGATGGTTAGCTCTACGTTGCATTTTCAAGAGTTAAGTCGAGATCTGGATTAAAAGTCCTAATAACTCGTAAAGAAAGGAAGCCGGAGACAAAAATATTGAATGTTGTCTACAAACAAGTTTTTTAGAATATTCCGTAGGCAGGATACTTAATTGTTATCTATTTTTTTCATGTGCCTGATGCTTTATCCCAAAAACGGTTGTCTTATGATATAAAATCCGTTACTTCTAAAACTTTGTACTATTTAATCCATAATTTGAATCTGTACAATGCCCGTACAGGGTGCGGGCCGGCCATCTAGTAACGAATTAAAAAGAAACCCAATTTTATCTACCTGACCGAATATGTGTCCGGTTCACAGTTAACCTGTCCGACTGTGAATTCGGTTTGAGGTTAAACATAATGGCAAATTTGTTACACAGCAAGTTTACAAAAAAAAATTTGTTACACAGCGTGGAAGTAGAAACATGCACCACCTCATCCGACAATAACTCCATAGCCAATAATTTAACTGTTATTTTAGATTATAAGATTTGCGTTATTACTCTGTTATTATACGGTGTTTTTGTATGACAAAGGTAACATAAAAAAATCAATAAAATGACAAAGAATAAATCATTTTGATCAATTCTTTAACTTGTAATAGTTGCTTTTATCCAGTTCAAAAAAATTACTTTTATCAAAAAAATGATCAAAGTTGATTAGAAGAGGCCATATATGGTTCATACGCTTAATTTCAAAAAAAGCCCAGTTTAGTTAAAAGCCCAAGTCCTAATAAAGTCGAGTCTTCTATTCCATGTTCGATACTTATTTCAGACATAGTTCGTTTTTTCGTAACAGCCAGTAATTTTTTAATTTGTGATAGCTTTACTTAGTTCTATTGATATCATTATATGTGAATGAGCAGTGGTCACATGACTTTGCAATTGAAAGCAGTGACCGAATAACTTGATCATCTATGTATATTAAGTATTTTTTTCTATATGTATAGGAAATGAATCTGCTACTTTTGAACCTAGAAGATGTAGATTTTCAAGGTACTTGCGCAAATAAACATCTTGAGAAGAAAAGAAGCGATTTCTTCTTCCCAAAAGTATCATCTGTGTTAATCGCGGTGGATCTTTGGTAGAAACAGCTTCATCTTCTTCCTTGGGAAGAGTTTGTTTCCAAGTGTTCCTATGGCTAGGAAGGTTTCTTGTCTTGGGGCCAATTTTGGAGACCTTTACCCAAAGCATGTCCAGATAAATCTTGAGCAATATATACATCACCAAACAAATCAATGATCTATTCAAAGTGGTTTAGTGTATTAGTCTTCATTGTATAAGATAATTTATCAAACAAATCTTAAGTTGACTCATGTTTTGTTCCAGTAAGTTTTCTTTGAACCAACTAAAATTTGTGTACAACAAAAGTAGAAATATACACGGATAAAGAAAGATCAACTCAATACAAATTTTAAGTTTATACGGAAATAATCATTCATGATTCAGGAGACATAAAAAAGCACATGTATGTGTGTGTATCAGTGAAATTTTATTTTTTTCTGTTGATGATCTTTTATCTCTCCTTCAATAGCTTAGGAGATAAAAATTATCATAATGATCCGCTTCAAAAAACACAGTAAATATAAATCTAGGCAGGCAGCAAATAAGACATTGGTTGAAGTTCCTATAAACTCTCGAACTCAGTTTCTTACAACTTCACTTGAAGTCACCATTTCTATAGCACTTTCTTTGTGAACTTTACTGAATGTTGGTTCACAAAAGTCTCATTCCTTATATATAAAAATGGATTAAGATTGCTTTTTGACTGTTAGCAAAGTTGATTTAAATCGCCAGCATGACACTACCATGATTGAATAGTAAGTACATAATTTAACTATTGATGTGTATTTCTATAAGTGAAGTTAAAAAGATACAAAACAATTATTTTGCAAACCCTACAGTCATATATCAGGAGTCTCTACCAAAGTTTTCAAAGCATACTTGAAACCAGGATTTTCTTTTGCGTTTCACAATTTGATTAACACTTTGTGAGTTGCATAGAATTCCTTTTCAAGAATTCTATGGCTACTTGTCCAAAAGGTAAATGTTAACGCTGCCTCTCTTTGACCCTGAAGCAAACAAAAAGAGAAACTTGAAGTAAAGAAATGATGCAGATTAGCAAGGCCCTGTTCGTTTCGTGAACTGGATGAAAATTCCAGACGCGGCATCTGCACGCAGTAATTGGATGCAGCAATCAGATGTCGTTTTTTCGTGATTCTGTAAATTTTGGACCATGCGTATGGAAACTGTATCTAGATGCAATTATATTCGTTTTGTATTCTGTATTTTGGTATCCGGATGAGTTTTATGTCAAATGACCAAAAACTCCTTATATTTCCTTTTGGTTTAAACATATATATAACTATATCTAAAAGTGAAACTAACTTGTAAAAAAATATGTTTCACTACAAATAAAATAGAGATAAATAAAAATGAACATTAAGTTCAATTTTGGGTTTTGGCGGGAAAACTCAGTTTTCTGGTTTTGGCGGAAAAACTCGGTTTTCTGGTTTTGGCAGAAAAACTCGGTTTTCCGGTTTTGGCCGAAAAACTCGGTTTTTGGTAGGGCTGGGTAAAAAAATCCGAACCCGAAAAACCGAACCGAACCCGATCCGAAAAAGTAGCACCGAATCCGAACCGAAATTGATTAAATATCCGAACGGATTCAAAATTTCGGTATTTAAAGAACCGAAACCGAACCCGATCCGAACCGAAATATTTTGGATACCCGAATGTACCGAAATAAATTTATATACTTAAATATATACATTATTTTATATATAATGTATATTAAAAATATTAAAAATATATAAGATACCTTTAAATTTTCCAAAATACTCGGAACATATATGCAAATAGTCAAAAGTAAATGTTTAAAATCTCTATAATATTATTTGAGAAGTCAGTTTCCTATGTGTCGCGCTCACGTTAACTCTCACGATGGTTGATTACGCTGATACCCTTAATAAATTAAAAAAAATTACATTTAGATACTATTATTGAAATTTTATTTAGTTTCCTTTTAAATTTTTCCAAATAACATATATAATAAAAAGGAAACATTTATAAAGTTTTTTAAAAAAATTATAAACGAAAATATATATTTATATAATATGATTTCATTAAAAAAAGGAAATTTCACAAAATAAAAATATTCCATTTAAGACTATTTTAAAGAACATAAAATATACTTTTGAAGTAATAAAATATTTATTTATATCTATATTTTCTTAGATGAAAATATATATTTGTATATAATGTGATTTCGTAATCTATAAATTATATTGTACTTATATAATATGATTTCTAAAATACAATCACAAAAAATTAAACTGTTTATTTTAAAGAGATATTAAAAATAAAGTAAAATTAACTTTTGATCAAATAATTAAAATATTTTAAATTAACATAACACTATATAATTTAACAAGGTAGATATATTATATATTATCATTATTAAAAATCTTTTTAATATTAAATTTTATGTTTAATGTTTGTCACAGTTAATATAACCATAATCAAAATACCAACGCAAATCTGAATTCTCATTTTTAGGATTATTTGCATAAATTTCAGTTTACCATTTAATATATATAAGACATAAAATTATTTAAATATTTTAGTTATTGTAAATATTGATATGTGTTCATGAGCTTCCAAAAAGTATTAGTTACTTATGTAAGTAACTTCCAATTGATTATCGTTTTACTTTCTAACTAGGTGATTTTCCCGTGCTCATGCACGGATATAAATATTTATTAAGTAAATATTTTTATAATTTCTTAATAGTTTAATTTCGATTTTTATAATTTATATAAATAATATTTTATTATTTTAGTTAGACACGTGAATTTGGATATATGATAAATGATTAGTTTGGCGATCACTTTAGTATATTAGATAGTATCAAATAATTCAGATTTTCTTATGTACTTTTATTATAGGTATGATTGTACAATTATAAAGAAAAATCAAAATCAAACTAAATATTAAATAAAATGTATATATATATATATATATATATATTAATTGTGGGAAAATATAATATGTTTAATTGATTAAAAATATCTTGTATTATGTTATTTAAAATATTTTTATAATTACTTTTTCAAAATATGCTTGTGGTAAAATTAGTTTTCATAAAACTATCATTTAAGGTTTTAAAATAAGTACATGTTCTTTTAATTTGTTTCTTGAGAAATTATTTAATATAATTATAAATTTTTAATAGAAACTTTTAGTTTTGTTTTAATTATAAAATATTATTAGCAACAAATATTATAATAATGAATAAACCATTTCAATAATACTAATTATAAATATACAATTATTCAACTAAAGTTATCTTGGTTTATCTAATCAATCTTTTTGGAATTATCTGAGAATATATATATATATATATATATATATATTTAAGGAAAATATTTTTATTACTTTGTATACTATTTATCTTACTTAAGATTATGTTTAAAGAAAATATTTATTTTTCTTAATATCAAAATCATTTTTGTTAATTTTACTTTTTATGAAACAACATTATATATAAATATATAATTTTCGTTTTTATTTATAAATGTATTTAATTATATATGTTAACTAAAAAGGAATCTTCTTATTAACAGAAATTATTTTAAAAAAGGAAAAATCAATTTTAATATAGTAATTATATAATATGTTTTCAATTCATTAAGGGTATCATCGTAATCAACCACCATGAGAGTTAACGTGAGTGCGACACATAAGAAACTGACTTCTCAAATAATATTATAGAGATATTTTATTTTAAAAATCAACATATAGTTTAATTTTTGTAATTTGGAATCAAATATTTAGTTTATTTTTACTTCATTCTAAGCACAATATATCTTAAGTTATACATAATCTTCCTCAAATATATTTACATATCTAAGATAACAACCAAAGTAAAAGCAAATAATCATAATTTTCATATATTTAAAATAAAAAATATTAGTTGAATTTAGAGAAATTGATTGATGCAATCCAATATACCAAAATGATAACTTATTTAAAATCATATGTCTGATTAAAATAATAATAATATTATTAGTATAAATTATGCATACAAATTATAAATTAATTCAAAATTAAAATTAAATAACAATCAACTATTGTAACATATTTAATTTATAAATATTTGTACCCGTGCATGAGCACGGGAAAATCACCTAGTAACTAAAGTATACTGAAAACAGCAAAATAGTTAAATATCTATTGATTCTTTATCCAAATATTCAAAGAAAACTAATTTATATGTTAAATTAAGGTATTTTGACATATATATTATGAAAATTTATATGTAATATATTATTTTTCTTATAGATTTTGAAAATTTAAAGTATATAATGAATTTTGAAAATTTAAAAACATTTTAAATGGGTTATCCGAACCCGCAAAGATCCAAACCGAACCCGAACCGAAATTTAGAAATATCCGAATGGGCTGAAATCTTTGACCCCGAAAACCCGAAACCCGAATGGACTGAACCGAAACCCGAATGGGTACCCGAACGCCCAGCCCTAGTTTTCGGGTTTTGGCCGGAAAACACGGTTTTCGGGTTTTGGCCGGAAGACACGGTTTTTGGGTTTTGGCCGAAAAACTCGATTTTCGGGGTTTGGCCGGAAAACTCGGTTTTCCGGTTTTGACCGAAAAACTCGGTTTTTCAATTTTGGCGAAAAAACTCGATTTTCCGGTTTTGGCCGAAAAACTCGATTTTTGCTTTGACGGCGAGAAAAAAAATTAGGTTTACAAATAAGGTAAAACTTTGTAATTCCTAGGATAAATTAAGGGTATTATCGATTTTTAACACTTTTGGATGAGTTTACTGTTTCTGGAAACGTTTAAAAACCTCATCCAGAAATCCTGAAAAATCTGGATGAATTATGAAAAATATCTGGATGCTGCGTCCAACTTAACCTTTTATTTCGCATCAAACGAACATTGATCTGCGTCTGCATCTGGATGCCGCGTCCAGATCATGAAACGAACAGGGCCCAAATAGATATGTAGGGGTAATGATGAATTTGAATTGGCGTTTCTATGAAGCTTTAAGCTCCTACTTTTTTAATTTGATTTAATCATCTGCATAGAGAGATAGTGAAATATACATATAAGAACTTGTCTCTTATCTAAAACCCAATCTTTATAAGTTGATTAATGCCTCACTGTAATCTGAAAAGTCAAAATATATTGCCATAAAGGTGTCTTTTGAGGTAAACCAAAAATTCTGTAGCAAACAATGTTAAGTAAACGTTGATGAGGTGGTGATAAACATCAAATGTATAAGCGGAAGTGGAGAGTGTTTTAATCACCTTGGGTTTGAGATCTCGGTGTACAACACCTTGGAGATGACAAAATGCAATAAGATACAATATTTGTATCATAACAATCTTTGCATCATTCTCCTTATACTTCCCACCTCTGCACATAAAACACACCACCAAGTTCAGTATAGAACAAACAATCCTACGTCTGAACTATACTCTTCCCTTACCTCGGGAGTATTATATCCAAGAGCTCTCCTCTTTCCCATAGCCTAAAACAATAAATGACTTGCATTATCACTACATCACTATAAGACATTATCATGATCTGATGAGCTTACAACGAATGAAAGGTAGTTTCTGGAAAGAGGAAAAGTATACCTTCTTATAGTCGACTATACCAACTTCCACAAAAAAAAATATCGCATTGAATAAACATCATATGTGATTG
>NC_079512.1:16386581-16390376 GCF_000801105.2 Raphanus sativus | reverse complement strand
ATTAATGGGGGGGGGGGGGGATTAAAGACAACTTATCGGTTACTGGTATCACGCCACAAAGGAGACGAAAGATCGCCTGCGCTACGGAAGTCGCCATCACCCCTAAAGTCTCGAGAAACACTTTACACTGACCCAAATGAAAAACGCAGCGTTCTATCGCGATGAAATTGATTAAACCACGCCATGGGCTAGACAGCAAGAAGGCCCAATGACGAAAACAATCTATTCTATTAAATTTGCAGTGTGACCTATTGATACATGTTAGATCCAATTATTTACAATCTACTTTTTGAAATAATTAACTGCCAATATTTAATATATACTTTTTACACATCTATTATATGCTTTGATTTCCACATATCTGATACCATCTTTTATATATATTATCAATAACAATTAATAACATTTATATTCATAGTATCAAGAACTGTGCTTACAAATAAATACATAACTATGCCAACTTTAAATATTGGATTGTTTGAATAAAAATATAGAACAATTCAAATCATTTTAAATTTATGGATAAAAATTGTTTCTGGGTCATTTTGTTTATAAATAATATTTTTAGTACGTATATTTAGGTATTTAGAAATTAAATATAATTAATGTATGTGGGTATATAATTTTATTTTAAAATTTTGGATATCAAGTTGCATAACTATACATTTTTGTTATATGCATTTCAGAAATTATTTTTAAACTTTGTTCATAGATATTACAATATATTATATTTTCTTATTAGTTACCTAATATAATTAGTCAAGAATATTTGTATTCAAAAAATCCGATTTGGAATCGACCCGAAAATCGAAATTTCATACTCTATTAAACATGTTTATATATTTGAAATGGTTATTAAAATATTATATTTGAAAACCAATTATACTCAATCCGCACCAAAAACCGAACAAATTTTTGAAAAATATTTGAAATTTTGTTTTTAATATTCTGTTAATTATATATATATATATATATATATATTAAGAAAATCATATTTAATAAATAATTTTTAATCAAAATAAAAGAATATCAATACTATTAAATTTGGAATATGTCCACTTAATGTTAGTTGAGTCCAACTAAAAAAAAGATATATATAACTGCTTATATGCCCATATAAATATAACTACTTAACCTTTAACCTTATTTAGAGAAAAAAATACGCCAACAACTAACTGGTGGAAAAGACTACTATTTTTTAAGAATACGCAGATAATAACTGGCTGGTCAATTAAACAGTTGCACAACCTTTTTCAAAAGATTCCGAACTGAAATGTGACAGTTTGTTGAATGGACGATATTTTGTTGTTTGTCGCTGGTTACAGCTTGGATTTTATAAAAATTATATTTCTTAAAAATATTAAACAAAAAATATATCCGTCCTTTTTAAATACTTTTTAAAAAAATACAGGAATTTAAAAATAATAATTTAAAATTTAAATCATTTATAAGTTTTATTATAAATATATATTTTATAATAATTAAATTAAATTATGATTTTTAAAATATATATAACCCGCAGATAACCATAAAATTAAGCGGAGCGGGTACCAAATTATTTATTTGCGGGTTGTGCGGATCATATTTTTTAACCAAAATAAAACTGAAAATCCGCGGGTTGGTGGGTCAGCGGGCGAGTTCGACCCGTAACCCAGCCTTAGCCTTGCGTATACCGGATCAATTTTAAATTGCTATTATTTAATAAATATATTTGATTAAAATTTATACACAAATATGATAACAAAAACAGATACAAATATAATCAGAAAGAAAAAACAAATATCAAAAATTAAATTTCAACCAAAAGTATACCCGCCCTTTTAAGGGTGGGTCAAAATCTAGTACGAATATTATTTTTTAAAGACGCTGCGTTTTTAAAAAATAGACACGTATCAGATTCTTATGACACTATTTATTTTGCTGGCAAGAGGAGAAGAGAGTCCCCTTTTCTTTATACTAATAGATAGATATAGTATATATTTACGGTAAATCGGCAAAAAAAAACACTGAACTTTTCAAGAATTGCCAAAAGAAACCTATACACTTGTCCGGCCAATAAAACCCTGAACTTTTATCAACTTATTTAGATTATTAAGAAACTTACGATTGACTGACCAAATTAGCACACCGTTAAACGAGAGTTAAGACAGCGTTAACTATTGGCGTTAAGTGAAACGACGTCTAAAAATTGGTAGACACCGGAGTTCGAACCCATGTTATTTAGATTAAATAGCAAAGTATTTGACCAGTAGGCTAGTGGCTCATTCAATGTAGGAATAAACACGTTTAGTTTTATTTGGTATTGATTTTCAATATAAAAAATTCTCTAAGAATTTCAAAGGTCTTTAAAATTCCAAAAATTTGAAAAATAAATATTTTTTTTATAAAATTAATTTTGAAACTGAAATTAAAAATAAAATTTTATTTTCCTTTAAAAAAACAAAAATCTTCCAAATTTTCATTTTAAAAACAAATTCAAAAAAAAAAAATTCATTTTAGGATTAAAAATTTTGAAAATAAATAAAAAATAAAAAATAGCAAAAAAAAGTTTATAAAAATAAATTCGAATCTGAAAATAATTCGAATCTATAAAAAATTATTTTTATTTTATTATTTTTTAAAAAAATGCCCAAAAAGAAAATTTTCATTTTTCAAATTATTAAAAGAAAAATTGAAAAAATAAAATAATTCGAAAACAAAATTCAAAAAAAAGTGATAAAAATTTTCAAATCTGAAAACATATAATCAGAAACTATAAAAATAATAATTATTATTATTATTATTTATTTTTTTATAGTTTCTGATTATATGTTTTCAGATTCGAAATATTTATAACTTTTTGGAATTTTTTTCGTTTTTTTTTCAATTTTTTTTATAATCCGAAAAATGAAAATTTTCTTTTTTGGAATTAATTTTTCAGTTTTTAGAAATTTTAAAAATCTTTTTAAGTTTTTAGATAATTTTTTTATATTCAATCAGTACCAAATATAATTAAATGTGTTAGTAACTTTATTGATTTAGCCACTAGCCTAGTGGTAAACTATCTTGTTATTTGATCCAAATAACCCGGGTTCGAACCCAGTGGTCGACTTGATTTTATTTTACAAATCATGTAAAACGACGTCGTTTCATCTCATTTCAAAACGACATCGTTCCACTTAACACCAACATTTAACGATGACATTTTTTCTGTTAAATCTGTTGACGGTGTGCTAAATTAGCAAGTCAACGAAAACATTGTTAATTAATTCTAAAGTCAATGAAAAGTTTGTGTTTTGTTTAACGAGTCCATATATCCAGGTTTTTTTTGGTAATTCCTGAAAAGTTTAGTGTTTTTTTGCCGATTTTCCATATATTTACTGATGAAGTAACCTATATTGTTAAGAAGTGTAAGAATCATTCTTGTGACACATGACATTGATGGAATGTTATAATGTTGTCTCAATTTATTCTGCGAATAACGACGTCGTTTAGAATATCTACCAACTATCCTGTCGTTTTGAAAAAACTAGGCAGCATTTTGTTTGATTAAATAAAACAACTGTTGACCGTCGAACAGAGACTTCACGCTGTCTTTTCACCGCAGATCGGAACTTTGGCGTAAAATATTTGGAAGATATCGCCGTTTCCAAAAAAAAAAAAGAAGAAAAAAATCGAAGGCAGAGGGAATCGATGAAGCTGTTGCAGATGATATTCCTATTAGCATTAACAACAGGAATATCGGCACTTCTCATCTACATTATCGGCGTCTCAAATCTCTGTAAGCATATACATTATACACTCCTCCCACTGTAG